>NC_134825.1:108732486-108877588 GCF_004210375.1 Tachypleus tridentatus | reverse complement strand
TTTGATTTATTGTATAAAGTTAATCACTTGATAATCTGGCCAAGACACTTCTAAACTTTCCTTTGATTTATTGTATAAAGTTAATCACTTGATAATCTGGCCAGACACTTCTAAACTTTCCTTTGATTTATTGTATAAAGTTAATCACTTGATAATCTGGCCAGACACTTCTAAACTTTCCTTTGATTTATTGTATAAAGTTAATCACTTGATAATCTGGCCAGACACTTCTAAACTTTCCTTTGATTTATTGTATAAAGTTAATCACTTGATAATCTGGCCAGACACTTCTAAACTTTCCTTTGATTTATTGTATAAAGTTAATCACTTGATAATCTGGCCAGACACTTCTAAACTTTCCTTTGATTTATTGTATAAAGTTAATCACTTGATAATCTGGCCAGACACTTCTAAACTTTCCTTTGATTTATTGTATAAAGTTAATCACTTGATAATCTGGCCAAACACTTCTAAACTTTCCTTTGATTTATTGTATAAAGTTAATCACTTGATAATCTGGCCAGACACTTCTAAACTTTCCTTTGATTTATTGTATAAAGTTAATCACTTGATAATCTGGCCAGACACTTCTAAACTTTCCTTTGATTTATTGTATAAAGTTAATCACTTGATAATCTGGCCAGACACTTCTAAACTTTCCTTTGATTTATTGTATAAAGTTAATCACTTGATAATCTGGCCAAACACTTCTAAACTTTCCTTTGATTTATTGTATAAAGTTAATCACTTGATAATCTGGCCAGACACTTCTAAACTTTCCTTTGATTTATTGTATAAAGTTAATCACTTGATAATCTGGCCAGACACTTCTAAACTTTCCTTTGATTTATTGTATAAAGTTAATCACTTGATAATCTGGCCAGACACTTCTAAACTTTCCTTTGATTTATTGTATAAAGTTAATCACTTGATAATCTGGCCAGACACTTCTAAACTTTCCTTTGATTTATTGTATAAAGTTAATCACTTGATAATCTGCCAGACACTTCTAAACTTTCCTTTGATTTGTTAATAACTTGATAATCTGGCCAGACACTTCTAAACTTTCCTTTGATTTATTGTATAAAGTTAATCACTTGATAATCTGGCCAGACACTTCTAAACTTTCCTTTGATTTATTGTATAAAGTTAATCACTTGATAATCTGGCCAGACACTTCTAAACTTTCCTTTGATTTATTGTATAAAGTTAATCACTTGATAATCTGGCCAGACACTTCTAAACTTTCCTTTGATTTACTGTATATAAAGTTAATCACTTGATAATCTGGCCAGACACTTCTAAACTTTCCTTTGATTTATTGTATAAAGTTAATCACTTGATAATCTGGCCAGACACTTCTAAACTAATCTGGCCAGACACTTCTAAACCTTTGATTTATTGTATAAAGTTAATCACTTGATAATCTGGCCAGACACTTCTAAACTTTCCTTTGATTTATTGTATAAAGTTAATCACTTGATAATCTGGCCAGACACTTCTAAACTTTCCTTTGATTTATTGTATAAAGTTAATCACTCATCTGGCCAGACACTTCTAAACTTTCCTTTGATTTATTGTAAAGTTAATCACTTGATAATCTGGCCAGACACTTCTAAACTTTCCTTTGATTTACTTGATAATCTGGCCAGACACTTCTAAACTTTCCTTTATAAAGTTAATCACTTGATAATCTGGCCAGACACTTCTAAACTTTCCTTTGATTTATTGTATAAAGTTAATCACTTGATAATCTGGCCAGACACTTCTAAACTTTCCTTTGATTTATTGTATAAAGTTAATCACTTGATAATCTGGCCAGACACTTCTAAACTTTCCTTTGATTTATTGTATAAAGTTAATCACTTGATAATCTGGCCAGACACTTCTAAACTTTCCTTTGATTTATTGTATAAAGTTAATCACTTGATAATCTAAACTTTCCTTTGATTTATTGTATAAAGTTAATCACTTGATAATCTGGCCAGACACACTTCTAAACTTTCCTTTGATTTATTGTATAAAGTTAATCACTTGATAATCTGGCCAGACACTTCTAAACTTTCCTTTGATTTATTGTATAAAGTTAATCACTTGATAATCTGGCCAGACACTTCTAAACTTTCCTTTGATTTATTGTATAAAGTTAATCACTTGATAATCTGGCCAGACACTTCTAAACTTTCCTTTGATTTATTGTATAAAGTTAATCACTTGATAATCTGGCCAGACACTTCTAAACTTTCCTTTGATTTATTGTATAAAGTTAATCACTTGATAATCTGGCCAGACACTTCTAAACTTTCCTTTGATTTATTGTATAAAGTTAATCACTTGATAATCTGGCCAGACACTTCTAAACTTTCCTTTGATTTATTGTATAAAGTTAATCACTTGATAATCTGGCCAGACACTTCTAAACTTTCCTTTGATTTATTGTATAAAGTTAATCACTTGATAATCTGGCCAGACACTTCTAAACTTTCCTTTGATTTATTGTATAAAGTTAATCACTTGATAATCTGGCCAGACACTTCTAAACTTTCCTTTGATTTATTGTATAAAGTTAATCACTTGATAATCTGGCCAGACACTTCTAAACTTTCCTTTGATTTATTGATTAATCACTTGATATCTGGCCAGACACTTCTAAACTTTCCTTTGATTTATTGTTAAAGTTAACTTGATAATCTGGCCAGACACTTCTAAACTTTCCTTTGATTTATTGTATAAAGTTAATCACTTGATAATCTGGCCAGACACTTCTAAACTTTCCTTTGATTTATTGTATAAAGTTAATCACTTGATAATCTGGCCAGACACTTCTAAACTTTCCTTTGATTTATTGTATAAAGTTAATCACTTGATAATCTGGCCAGACACTTCTAAACTTTCCTTTGATTTATTGTATAAAGTTAATCACTTGATAATCTGGCCAGACACTTCTAAACTTTCCTTTGATTTATTGTATAAAGTTAATCACTTGATAATCTGGCCAGACACTTCTAAACTTTCCTTTGATTTATTGTATAAAGTTAATCACTTGATAATCTGGCCAGACACTTCTAAACTTTCCTTTGATTTATTGTATAAAGTTAATCACTTGATAATCTGGCCAGACACTTCTAAACTTTCCTTTGATTTATTGTATAAAGTTAATCACTTGATAATCTGGCCAGACACTTCTAAACTTTCCTTTGATTTATTGTATAAAGTTAATCACTTGATAATCTGGCCAGACACTTCTAAACTTTCCTTTGATTTATTGTATAAAGTTAATCACTTGATAATCTGGCCAGACACTTCTAAACTTTCCTTTGATTTATTGTATAAAGTTAATCACTTGATAATCTGGCCAGACACTTCTAAACTTTCCTTTGATTTATTGTATAAAGTTAATCACTTGATAATCTGGCCAGACACTTCTAAACTTTCCTTTGATTTTGTATAAAGTTAATCTTTGGCCAGACACTTCTAAACTTTCCTTTGATTTATTGTATAAAGTTAATCACTTGATAATCTGGCCAGACACTTCTAAACTTTCCTTTGATTTATTGTATAAAGTTAATCACTTGATAATCTGGCCAGACACTTCTAAACTTTCCTTTGATTTATTGTATAAAGTTAATCACTTGATAATCTGGCCAGACACTTCTAAACTTTCCTTTGATTTATTGTATAAAGTTAATCACTTGATAATCTGGCCAGACACTTCTAAACTTTCCTTTGATTTATTGTATAAAGTTAATCACTTGATAATCTGGCCAGACACTTCTAAACTTTCCTTTGATTTATTGTATAAAGTTAATCACTTGATAATCTGGCCAGACACTTCTAAACTTTCCTTTGATTTATTGTATAAAGTTAATCACTTGATAATCTGGCCAGACACTTCTAAACTTTCCTTTGATTTATTGTATAAAGTTAATCACTTGATAATCTGGCCAGACACTTCTAAACTTTCCTTTGATTTATTGTATAAAGTTAATCACTTGATAATCTGGCCAGACACTTCTAAACTTTCCTTTGATTTATTGTATAAAGTTAATCACTTGATAATCTGGCCAGACACTTCTAAACTTTCCTTTGATTTATTATATATAAAGTTAATAATCTGGCCAGACACTTCTAAACTTTCCTTTGATTTATTGTATAAAGTTAATCACTTGATAATCTGGCCAGACACTTCTAAACTTTCCTTTGATTTATTGTATAAAGTTAATCACTTGATAATCTGGCCAGACACTTCTAAACTTTCCTTTGATTTATTGTATAAAGTTAATCACTTGATAATCTGGCCAGACACTTCTAAACTTTCCTTTGATTTATTGTATAAAGTTAATCACTTGATAATCTGGCCAGACACTTCTAAACTTTCCTTTGATTTATTGTATAAAGTTAATCACTTGATTTAATCTGGCCAGACACTTCTAAACTTTCCTTTGATTTATTGTATAAAGTTAATCACTTGATAATCTGGCCAGACACTTCTAAACTTTCCTTTGATTTATTGTATAAAGTTAATCACTTGATAATCTGGCCAGACACTTCTAAACTTTCCTTTGATTTATTGTATAAAGTTAATCACTTGATAATCTGGCCAGACACTTCTAAACTTTCCTTTGATTTATTGTATAAAGTTAATCACTTGATAATCTGGCCAGACACTTCTAAACTTTCCTTTGATTTATTGTATAAAGTTAATCACTTGATAATCTGGCCAGACACTTCTAAACTTTCCTTTGATTTATTGTATAAAGTTAATCACTTGATAATCTGGCCAGACACTTCTAAACTTTCCTTTGATTTATTGTATAAAGTTAATCACTTGATAATCTGGCCAGACACTTCTAAACTTTCCTTTGATTTATTGTATAAAGTTAATCACTTGATAATCTGGCCAGACACTTCTAAACTTTCCTTTGATTTATTGTATAAAGTTAATCACTTGATAATCTGGCCAGACACTTCTAAACTTTCCTTTGATTTATTGTATAAAGTTAATCACTTGATAATCTGGCCAGACACTTCTAAACTTTCCTTTGATTTATTGTATAAAGTTAATCACTTGATAATCTGGCCAGACACTTCTAAACTTTCCTTTGATTTATTGTATAAAGTTAATCACTTGATAATCTGGCCAGACACTTCTAAACTTTCCTTTGATTTTATTGTATAAAGTTAATCACTTGATAATCTGGCCAGACACTTCTAAACTTTCCTTTGATTTATTGTATAAAGTTAATCACTTGATAATCTGGCCAGACACTTCTAAACTTTCCTTTGATTTATTGTATAAAGTTAATCACTTGATAATCTGGCCAGACACTTCTAAACTTTCCTTTGATTTATTGTATAAAGTTAATCACTTGATAATCTGGCCAGACACTTCTAAACTTTCCTTTGATTTATTGTATAAAGTTAATCACTTGATAATCTGGCCAGACACTTCTAAACTTTCCTTTGATTTATTGTATAAAGTTAATGATAATCTTGCCAGACACTTCTAAACTTTCCTTTGATTTATTGTATAAAGTTAATCACTTGATAATCTGGCCAGACACTTCTAAACTTTCCTTTGATTTATTGTATAAAGTTAATCACTTGATAATCTGGCCAGACACTTCTAAACTTTCCTTTGATTTATTGTATAAAGTTAATCACTTGATAATCTGGCCAGACACTTCTAAACTTTCCTTTGATTTATTGTATAAAGTTAATCACTTGATAATCTGGCCAGACACTTCTAAACTTTCCTTTGATTTATTGTATAAAGTTAATCACTTGATAATCTGGCCAGACACTTCTAAACTTTCCTTTGATTTATTGTATAAAGTTAATCACTTGATAATCTGGCCAGACACTTCTAAACTTTCCTTTGATTTATTGTATAAAGTTAATCACTTGATAATCTGGCCAGACACTTCTAAACTTTCCTTTGATTTATTGTATAAAGTTAATCACTTGATAATCTGGCCAGACACTTCTAAACTTTCCTTTGATTTATTGTATAAAGTTAATCACTTGATAATCTGGCCAGACACTTCTAAACTTTCCTTTGATTTATTGTATAAAGTTAATCACTTGATAATCTGGCCAGACACTTCTAAACTTTCCTTTGATTTATTGTATAAAGTTAATCACTTGATAATCTGGCCAGACACTTCTAAACTTTCCTTTGATTTATTGTATAAAGTTAATCACTTGATAATCTGGCCAGACACTTCTAAACTTTCCTTTTGATTTATTGTATAAAGTTAATCACTTGATAATCTGGCCAGACACTTCTAAACTTTCCTTTGATTTATTGTATAAAGTTAATCACTTGATAATCTGGCCAGACACTTCTAAACTTTCCTTTGATTTATTGTATAAAGTTAATCACTTGATAATCTGGCCAGACACTTCTAAACTTTCCTTTGATTTATTGTATAAAGTTAATCACTTGATAATCTGGCCAGACACTTCTAAACTTTCCTTTGATTTATTGTATAAAGTTAATCACTTGATAATCTGGCCAGACACTTCTAAACTTTCCTTTGATTTATTGTATAAAGTTAATCACTTGATAATCTGGCCAGACACTTCTAAACTTTCCTTTGATTTATTGTATAAAGTTAATCACTTGATAATCTGGCCAGACACTTCTAAACTTTCCTTTGATTTATTGTATAAAGTTAATCACTTGATAATCTGGCCAGACACTTCTAAACTTTCCTTTGATTTATTGTATAAAGTTAATCACTTGATAATCTGGCCAGACACTTCTAAACTTTCCTTTGATTTATTGTATAAAGTTAATCACTTGATAATCTGGCCAGACACTTCTAAACTTTCCTTTGATTTATTGTATAACAGTTAATCACTTGATAATCTGGCCAGACACTTCTAAACTTTCCTTTGATTTATTGTATAAAGTTAATCACTTGATAATCTGGCCAGACACTTCTAAACTTTCCTTTGATTTATTGTATAAAGTTAATCACTTGATAATCTGGCCAGACACTTCTAAACTTTCCTTTGATTTATTGTATAAAGTTAATCTTGATAATCTGGCCAGACACTTCTAAACTTTCCTTTGATTTATTGTATAAAGTTAATCACTTGATAATCTGGCCAGACACTTCTAAACTTTCCTTTGATTTATTGTATAAAGTTAATCACTTGATAATCTGGCCAGACACTTCTAAACTTTCCTTTGATTTATTGTATAAAGTTAATCACTTGATAATCTGGCCAGACACTTCTAAACTTTCCTTTGATTTATTGTATAAAGTTAATCACTTGATAATCTGGCCAGACACTTCTAAACTTTCCTTTGATTTATTGTATAAAGTTAATCACTTGATAATCTGGCCAGACACTTCTAAACTTTCCTTTGATTTATTGTATAAAGTTAATCACTTGATAATCTGGCCAGACACTTCTAAACTTTCCTTTGATTTATTGTATAAAGTTAATCACTTGATAATCTGGCCAGACACTTCTAAACTTTCCTTTGATTTATTGTATAAAGTTAATCACTTGATAATCTGGCCAGACACTTCTAAACTTTCCTTTGATTTATTGTATAAAGTTAATCACTTGATAATCTGGCCAGACACTTCTAAACTTTCCTTTGATTTATTGTATAAAGTTAATCACTTGATAATCTGGCCAGACACTTCTAAACTTTCCTTTGATTTATTGTATAAAGTTAATCACTTGATAATCTGGCCAGACACTTCTAAACTTTCCTTTGATTTATTGTATAAAGTTAATCACTTGATAATCTGGCCAGACACTTCTAAACTTTCCTTTGATTTATTGTATAAAGTTAATCACTTGATAATCTGGCCAGACACTTCTAAACTTTCCTTTGATTTATTGTATAAAGTTAATCACTTGATAATCTGGCCAGACACTTCTAAACTTTCCTTTGATTTATTGTATAAAGTTAATCACTTGATAATCTGGCCAGACACTTCTAAACTTTCCTTTGATTTATTGTATAAAGTTAATCACTTGATAATCTGGCCAGACACTTCTAAACTTTCCTTTGATTTATTGTATAAAGTTAATCACTTGATAATCTGGCCAGACACTTCTAAACTTTCCTTTGATTTATTGTATAAAGTTAATCACTTGATAATCTGGCCAGACACTTCTAAACTTTCCTTTGATTTATTGTATAAAGTTAATCACTTGATAATCTGGCCAGACACTTCTAAACTTTCCTTTGATTTATTGTATAAAGTTAATCACTTGATAATCTGGCCAGACACTTCTAAACTTTCCTTTGATTTATTGTATAAAGTTAATCACTTGATAATCTGGCCAGACACTTCTAAACTTTCCTTTGATTTATTGTATAAAGTTAATCACTTGATAATCTGGCCAGACACTTCTAAACTTTCCTTTGATTTATTGTATAAAGTTAATCACTTGATAATCTGGCCAGACACTTCTAAACTTTCCTTTGATTTATTGTATAAAGTTAATCACTTGATAATCTGGCCAGACACTTCTAAACTTTCCTTTGATTTATTGTATAAAGTTAATCACTTGATAATAATCTGGCCTTTGATTTAGACACTTCTAAACTTTCCTTTGATTTATTGTATAAAGTTAATCACTTGATAATCTGGCCAGACACTTCTAAACTTTCCTTTGATTTATTGTATAAAGTTAATCACTTGATAATCTGGCCAGACACTTCTAAACTTTCCTTTGATTTATTGTATAAAGTTAATCACTTGATAATCTGGCCAGACACTTCTAAACTTTCCTTTGATTTATTGTATAAAGTTAATCACTTGATAATCTGGCCAGACACTTCTAAACTTTCCTTTGATTTATTGTATAAAGTTAATCACTTGATAATCTGGCCAGACACTTCTAAACTTTCCTTTGATTTATTGTATAAAGTTAATCACTTGATAATCTGGCCAGACACTTCTAAACTTTCCTTTGATTTATTGTATAAAGTTAATCACTTGATAATCTGGCCAGACACTTCTAAACTTTCCTTTGATTTATTGTATAAAGTTAATCACTTGATAATCTGGCCAGACACTTCTAAACTTTCCTTTGATTTATTGTATAAAGTTAATCACTTGATAATCTGGCCAGACACTTCTAAACTTTCCTTTGATTTATTGTATAAAGTTAATCACTTGATAATCTGGCCAGACACTTCTAAACTTTCCTTTGATTTATTGTATAAAGTTAATCACTTGATAATCTGGCCAGACACTTCTAAACTTTCCTTTGATTTATTGTATAAAGTTAATCACTTGATAATCTGGCCAGACACTTCTAAACTTTCCTTTGATTTATTGTATAAAGTTAATCACTTGATAATCTGGCCAGACACTTCTAAACTTTCCTTTGATTTATTGTATAAAGTTAATCACTTGATAATCTGGCCAGACACTTCTAAACTTTCCTTTGATTTATTGTATAAAGTTAATCACTTGATAATCTGGCCAGACACTTCTAAACTTTCCTTTGATTTATTGTATAAAGTTAATCACTTGATAATCTGGCCAGACACTTCTAAACTTTCCTTTGATTTATTGTATAAAGTTAATCACTTGATAATCTGGCCAGACACTTCTAAACTTTCCTTTGATTTATTGTATAAAGTTAATCACTTGATAATCTGGCCAGACACTTCTAAACTTTCCTTTGATTTATTGTATAAAGTTAATCACTTGATAATCTGGCCAGACACTTCTAAACTTTCCTTTGATTTATTGTATAAAGTTAATCACTTGATAATCTGGCCAGACACTTCTAAACTTTCCTTTGATTTATTGTATAAAGTTAATCACTTGATAATCTGGCCAGACACTTCTAAACTTTCCTTTGATTTATTGTATAAAGTTAATCACTTGATAATCTGGCCAGACACTTCTAAACTTTCCTTTGATTTATTGTATAAAGTTAATCACTTGATAATCTGGCCAGACACTTCTAAACTTTCCTTTGATTTATTGTATAAAGTTAATCACTTGATAATCTGGCCAGACACTTCTAAACTTTCCTTTGATTTACTTATATAAAGTTAATCACTTGATAATCTGGCCAGACACTTTAAACTTTCCTTTGATTTATTGTATAAAGTTAATCACTTGATAATCTGGCCAGACACTTCTAAACTTTCCTTTGATTTATTGTATAAAGTTAATCACTTGATAATCTGGCCAGACACTTCTAAACTTTCCTTTGATTTATTGTATAAAGTTAATCACTTGATAATCTGGCCAGACACTTCTAAACTTTCCTTTGATTTATTGTATAAAGTTAATCACTTGATAATCTGGCCAGACACTTCTAAACTTTCCTTTGATTTATTGTATATAAAGTTAATCACTTGATAATCTGGCCAGACACTTCTAAACTTTCCTTTGATTTATTGTATAAAGTTAATCACTTGATAATCTGGCCAGACACTTCTAAACTTTCCTTTGATTTATTGTATAAAGTTAATCACTTGATAATCTGGCCAGACACTTCTAAACTTTCCTTTGATTTATTGTATAAAGTTAATCACTTGATAATCTGGCCAGACACTTCTAAACTTTCCTTTGATTTATTGTATAAAGTTAATCACTTGATAATCTGGCCAGACACTTCTAAACTTTCCTTTGATTTATTGTATAAAGTTAATCACTTGATAATCTGGCCAGACACTTCTAAACTTTCCTTTGATTTATTGTATAAAGTTAATCACTTGATAATCTGGCCAGACACTTCTAAACTTTCCTTTGATTTATTGTATAAAGTTAATCACTTGATAATCTGGCCAGACACTTCTAAACTTTCCTTTGATTTATTGTATAAAGTTAATCACTTGATAATCTGGCCAGACACTTCTAAACTTTCCTTTGATTTATTGTATAAAGTTAATCACTTGATAATCTGGCCAGACACTTCTAAACTTTCCTTTGATTTATTGTATAAAGTTAATCACTTGATAATCTGGCCAGACACTTCTAAACTTTCCTTTGATTTATTGTATAAAGTTAATCACTTGATAATCTGGCCAGACACTTCTAAACTTTCCTTTGATTTATTGTATAAAGTTAATCACTTGATAATCTGGCCAGACACTTCTAAACTTTCCTTTGATTTATTGTATAAAGTTAATCACTTGATAATCTGGCCAGACACTTCTAAACTTTCCTTTGATTTATTGTATAAAGTTAATCACTTGATAATCTGGCCAGACACTTCTAAACTTTCCTTTGATTTATTGTATAAAGTTAATCACTTCATAATTTGGCCAGACACTTCTAAACTTTCCTTTGATTTATTGTATAAAGTTAATCACTTGATAATCTGGCCAGACACTTCTAAACTTTCCTTTGATTTATTTATAAAGTTAATATAAAGTTAATCACTTGATAATCTTGGCTGGCCAGACACTTCTAAACTTTCCTTTGATTTATTGTATAAAGTTAATCTTGATTTGGCCAGACACTTCTAAACTTTCCTTTGATTTATTGTATAAAGTTAATCACTTGATAATCTGGCCAGACACTTCTAAACTTTCCTTTGATTTATTGTATAAAGTTAATCACTTGATAATCTGGCCAGACACTTCTAAACTTTCCTTTGATTTATTGTATAAAGTTAATCACTTGATAATCTGGCCAGACACTTCTAAACTTTCCTTTGATTTATTGTATAAAGTTAATCACTTGATAATCTGGCCAGACACTTCTAAACTTTCCTTTGATTTATTGTATAAAGTTAATGGCCAGACACTTCTAAACTTTCTGGCCAGACACTTCTAAACTTTCCTTTGATTTATTGTATAAAGTTAATCACTTGATAATCTGGCCAGACACTTCTAAACTTTCCTTTGATTTATTGTATAAAGTTAATCACTTGATAATCTGGCCAGACACTTCTAAACTTTCCTTTGATTTATTGTATAAAGTTAATCACTTGATAATCTGGCCAGACACTTCTAAACTTTCCTTTGATTTATTGTATAAAGTTAATCACTTGATAATCTGGCCAGACACTTCTAAACTTTCCTTTGATTTATTGTATAAAGTTAATCACTTGATAATCTGGCCAGACACTTCTAAACTTTCCTTTGATTTATTGTATAAAGTTAATCACTTGATAATCTGGCCAGACACTTCTAAACTTTCCTTTGATTTATTGTATAAAGTTAATCACTTGATAATCTGGCCAGACACTTCTAAACTTTCCTTTGATTTATTGTATAAAGTTAATCACTTGATAATCTGGCCAGACACTTCTAAACTTTCCTTTGATTTATTGTATAAAGTTAATCACTTGATAATCTGGCCAGACACTTCTAAACTTTCCTTTGATTTATTGTATAAAGTTAATCACTTGATCAATCTGGCCAGACACTTCTAAACTTTCCTTTGATTTATTCCATAAAGTTAATCACTTGATAATCTGGCCAGACACTTCTAAACTTTCCTTTGATTTACTGTATATATAAAGTTAATCACTTGATACTCTGGCCAGACACTTCTAAACTTTCCTTTGATTTATTGTATAAAGTTAATCTTTGGCAAGACACTTCTAAACTTTCCTTTGATTTATTGTATAAAATTAATCACTTGATAATCTGGCCAGACACTTCTAAACTTTCCTTTGATTTATTGTATAAAGTTAATCACTTGATAATCTGGCCAGACACTTCTAAACTTTCCTTTGATTTATTGTATAAAGTTAATCACTTGATAATCTGGCCAGACACTTCTAAACTTTCCTTTGATTTATTGTATAAAGTTAATCACTTGATAATCTGGACACTTCTAAACTTTCCTTTGATTTACTGTATCAAGACACTTGACAATCTGGCCAAACTTTAAACTTCCCTTTGATTTATTGTATAAAGTTAATTACTTGATAATCTGGCCAGACACTTCCAAACATTCCTTTGATTTATTGTATAAAGTTAATCACTTCAAAATCTGACCACACACTTCTAAACTTTCGTTTGATTTATTGTATAAAGTTAATCACTTGATAATCTGGCCAGACACTTCTAAACTTTCCTTTGATTTATTGTATAAAGTTAATCACTTGATAATCTGGCCAAACACTTCTAAACTTTCCTTTGATTTATTGTATAAAGTTAATCACTTAATGATCTGCCCAGACACTTCTAAACTTTCCTTTGATTTATTCTATAAAGTTAAACACTTGATAATCTGGCCAGACACTTCTAAACTTTCCTTTGATTTATTGTATAAAGTTAATCACTTGATAATCTGGCCAGACACTTCTAAACTTTCCTTTGATTTATTGTATAAAGTTAAACACTTGATAATCTGGCAAGACACTTCTAAACTTTCCTTTGATTTATTGTATAAAGTTAATCACTTGATAATTTGGCCACACACTTCTAAACTTTCCTTTGATTTATTGTATAAAATTAATCACTTGATAATCTGGCCAGACACTTCTAAACTTTCCTTTGATTTATTGTATAAAGTTAATCACTTGATAATCTGGCCAAACACTTCTAAACTTTCCTTTGATTTATTGTATAAAGTTAATCTGTAAACAAACACTTCTAAACTTTCCTTTCATTTACTGTATATACAAAGTTAATCACTTAATACTCTGGCCAGACACTTCTAAACTTTACTTTGATTTATTGTATAAAGTTAATCACTTGATAATCTGGCCAGACACTTCTAAACTTTCCTTTGATTTATTGTATAAAGTTAATCACTTGATAATCTGGCCAGACACTTCTAAACTTTCCTTTGATTTATTGTATAAAGTTAATCACTTGATAATCTGGCCAAACACTTCTAAACTTTCCTTTGATTTATTGTATAAAGTTAATCACTTGATAATCTGGCCAGACACTTCTAAACTTTCCTTTGATTTATTGTATACAGTTAATCACTTGATAATCTGGCCAGACACTTCTAAACTTTTTTTTGCTTTATTGTATTAAGTTAAACACTTGATAATCTGGCCAGACACTTCTAAACTTTCCTTTGATTTACTGTATATATAAAGTTAATCTTTGAAGAGACACTTCTAAACTTTCCTTTCATTTACTGTATATATAAAGTTAATCACTTGATAATCTGGCCAGACACTTCTAAACTTTCCTTTGATTTAGTGTATAAAGTTAATAATTTGATAATCTGGCCAAACACTTCTAAACTTTCCTTTGATTTATTGTATAAAGTTAATCACTTGATAATCTGGCTAGACACTTCTAAACTTTCCTTTGATTTACTGTATATATAAAGTTAATCACTTGATACACTGGCCAGACACTTCTAAACTTTCCTTTGATTTATTGTATAAAGTTAATCTTTGGCCAGACACTTCTAAACTTTTCTTTGATTTACTGTATATATAAAGTTAATCACTTGATACTCTGGCCAGACACTTTTAAACATTACTTTGATTTATTGTATACAGTTAATCACTTCACAATCTGACCAGACACTTCTAAACTTTCCTTTGATTTATTGTATAAAGTTAATCACTTGATAATCTGGCCAGACACTTCTAAACTTTCCTTTGATTTATTGTATAAAGTTAATCACTTGATAATCTGGCCAGACACTTCTAAACTTTCCTTTGATTTATTGTATAAAGTTAATCTTTGGCCAGACACTTCTAAACTTTCCTTTGATTTACTGTATATATATAGTTAATCTTGATTTGGCCAGACACTTCTAAACTTTCCTTTGATTTACTGTATATATAAAGTTAATCACTTGATAATCTGGCCAGACACTTCTAAACTTTCCTTTGATTTATTGTATAAAGTTAATCACTTGATAATCTGGCCAGACACTTCTAAACTTTCCTTTGATTTATTGTATAAAGTTAATCACTTGATAATCTGGCCAGACACTTCTAAACTTTCCTTTGATTTATTGTATAAAGTTAATCACTTAATAATCTGACCTAACACCTCTAAACTTTCCTTTGATTTATTATATAGAGTTAATCACTTGATAATCTCGCCAGACACTTCTAAACTTTCCTTTGATTTATTGTATAAAGTTAATCACTTGATAATCTGGCCAGACACTTCTAAACTTTCCTTTCATTAAGTGTATAAAGTTAATCACTTGATAATCTGGCCAGACACTTCTAAACTTTCCTTTGATTTATTGTATAAAGTTAATCACTTGATAATCTGGCCAGACACTTCTAAACTTTCCTTTGATTTATTGTATAAAGTTAATCACTTGATAATCTGGCCAGACACTTCTAAACTTTCCTTTGATTTATTGTATAAAGTTAATCTTTGGCCAGACACTTCTAAACTTTCCTTTGATTTATTGTATAAAGTTAATCACTTGATAATCTGGCCAGACACTTCTAAACTTTCCTTTGATTTATTGTATAAAGTTAATCACTTGATAATCTGGCTAGACACTTCTAAACTTTCCTTTGATTTACTGTATATATAAAGTTAATCACTTGATAATCTGGCCAGACACTTCTAAACTTTCCTTTGATTTATTGTATAAAGTTAATCTTTGGCAAGACACTTCTAAACTTTCCTTTGATTTATTGTATAAAGTTAATCACTTCATAATTTGGCCACACACTTCTAAACTTTCCTTTGATTTATTGTATAAAGTTAATCACTTGATAATCTGGCTAGACACTTCTAAACTTTCCTTTGATTTACTGTATATATAAAGTTAATCACTTGATACTCTGGCCAGACACTTCTAAACTTTCCTTTGATTTATTGTATAAAGTTAATCTTTGGCCAGACACTTCTAAACTTTCCTTTGATTTATTGTATAAAGTTAATCACTTGATAATCTGGCCAGACACTTCTAAACTTTCCTTTGATTTATTGTATAAAGTTAATCACTTGATAATCTGGCCAGACACTTCTAAACTTTCCTTTGATTTATTGTATAAAGTTAATCACTTAATAATCTGGCCTAACACTTCTAAACTTTCCTTTGATTTATTGTATAAAGTTAATCACTTGATAATCTGGCCAGACACTTCTAAACTTTCCTTTGATTTATTGTATAAAGTTAATCACTTGATAATCTGGCCAGACACTTCTAAACTTTCCTTTGATTTATTGTATAAAGTTAATCACTTGATAATCTGGCCAGACACTTCTAAACTTTCCTTTGATTTATTGTATAAAGTTAATCACTTGATAATCTGGCCAGACACTTCTAAACTTTCCTTTGATTTATTGTATAAAGTTAATCACTTGATAATCTGGCCAGACACTTCTAAACTTTCCTTTGATTTATTGTATAAAGTTAATCACTTGATAATCTGGCCAGACACTTCTAAACTTTCCTTTGATTTATTGTATAAAGTTAATCACTTGATAATCTGGCCAGACACTTCTAAACTTTCCTTTGATTTATTGTATAAAGTTAATAATTTGATAATCTGGCCAAACACTTCTAAACTTTCCTTTGATTTATTGTATAAAGTTAATCACTTGATAATCTGGCCAGACACTTCTAAACTTTCCTTTGATTTATTGTATATATAAAGTTAATCACTTGATAATCTGGCCAGACACTTCTAAACTTTCCTTTGATTTATTGTATAAAGTTAATCTTGATAATCTGGCCAGACACTTCTAAACTTTCCTTTGATTTATTGTATAAAGTTAATCACTTGATAATCTGGCCAGACACTTCTAAACTTTCCTTTGATTTATTGTATAAAGTTAATCACTTGATAATCTGGCTAGACACTTCTAAACTTTCCTTTGATTTATATATATAAAGTTAATCACTTGATAATCTGGCCAGACACTTCTAAACTTTCCTTTGATTTATTGTATAAAGTTAATCTTTGGCAAGACACTTCTAAACTTTCCTTTGATTTATTGTATAAAGTTAATTCCTTGATAATCTGGCCAGACACTTCTAAACTTTCCTTTGATTTATTGTATAAAATTAATCACTTGATAATCTGGCCAGACACTTCTAAACTTTCATTTGGTTTATTGTATAAAGTTAATTCCTTGATAATCTGGCCAGACACTTCTAAACTTTCCTTTGATTTACTGTATCAAGTTAATCACTTGAAAATCTGGCCAGACACTTCTAAACTTCCCTTTGATTTATTGTATAAAGTTAATTACTTGATAATCTGGCCAGACACTTCCAAACATTCCTTTGATTTATTGTATAAAGTTAATCACTTCAAAATCTGACCACACACTTCTAAACTTTCGTTTGATTTATTGTATAAAGTTAATCACTTGATAATCTGGCCAGACACTTCTAAACTTTCCTTTGATTTATTCTATAAAGTTAATCACTTGATAATACGGCCAAACACTTCTAAACATTCCTTTGATTTATTGTATAAAGTTAATCACTTAATGATCTGCCAAGACACTTCTAAACTTTCCTTTGATTTATTCTATAAAGTTAAACACTTGATAATCTGGCGAGACACTTCTAAACTTTCCTTTGATTTATTGTATAAAGTTAATCACTTGATAATCTGGCCAGACACTTCTAAACTTTCCTTTGCTTTATTGTATTAAGTTAAACACTTGATAATCTGGCAAGACACTTCTAAACTTTCCTTTGATTTATTGTATAAAGTTAATCACTTGATAATTTGGCCACACACTTCTAGACTTTCCTTTGATTTATTGTATAAAATTAATCACTTGATAATCTGGCCAGACACTTCGAAACTTTCCTTTGATTTATTGTATAAAGTTAATCACTTGATAATCTGGCCAAACACTTCTAAACTTTCCTTTGATTTATTGTATAAAGTTAATCTGTAAACAAACACTTCTAAACTTTCCTTTCATTTACTGTATATACAAAGTTAATCACTTGGCCAGACATAACTTTCTGGCCAGACACTTCTAAACTTTCCTTTGATTTATTGTATAAAGTTAATCACTTGATAATCTGGCCAGACACTTCTAAACTTTCCTTTGATTTATTGTATAAAGTTAATCACTTGATAATCTGGCCAGACACTTCTAAACTTTCCTTTGATTTATTGTATAAAGTTAATCACTTGATAATCTGGCCAGACACTTCTAAACTTTCCTTTGATTTATTGTATAAAGTTAATCACTTGATAATCTGGCCAGACACTTCTAAACTTTCCTTTGATTTATTGTATAAAGTTAATCACTTGATAATCTGGCCAGACACTTCTAAACTTTCCTTTGATTTATTGTATAAAGTTAATCACTTGATAATCTGGCCAGACACTTCTAAACTTTCCTTTGATTTATTGTATAAAGTTAATCACTTGATAATCTGGCCAGACACTTCTAAACTTTCCTTTGATTTATTGTATAAAGTTAATCACTTGATAATCTGGCCAGACACTTCTAAACTTTCCTTTGATTTATTGTATAAAGTTAATCACTTGATAATCTGGCCAGACACTTCTAAACTTTCCTTTGATTTATTTATTGTATAAAGTTAATCACTTGATAATCTGGCCAGACACTTCTAAACTTTCCTTTGATTTATTGTATAAAGTTAATCACTTGATAATCTGGCCAGACACTTCTAAACTTTCCTTTGATTTATTGTATAAAGTTAATCACTTGATAATCTGGCCAGACACTTCTAAACTTTCCTTTGATTTATTGTATAAAGTTAATCACTTGATAATCTGGCCAGACACTTCTAAACTTTCCTTTGATTTATTGTATAAAGTTAATCACTTGATAATCTGGCCAGACACTTCTAAACTTTCCTTTGATTTATTGTATAAAGTTAATCACTTGATAATCTGGCCAGACACTTCTAAACTTTCCTTTGATTTATTGTATAAAGTTAATCACTTGATAATCTGGCCAGACACTTCTAAACTTTCCTTTGATTTATATAAAGTTATAACAGTTAATCACTTGATAATCTGGCCAGACACTTCTAAACTTTCCTTTGATTTATTGTATAAAGTTAATCACTTGATAATCTGGCCAGACACTTCTAAACTTTCCTTTGATTTATTGTATAAAGTTAATCACTTGATAATCTGGCCAGACACTTCTAAACTTTCCTTTGATTTATTGTATAAAGTTAATCACTTGATAATCTGGCCAGACACTTCTAAACTTTCCTTTGATTTATTGTATAAAGTTAATCACTTGATAATCTGGCCAGACACTTCTAAACTTTCCTTTGATTTATTGTATAAAGTTAATCACTTGATAATCTGGCCAGACACTTCTAAACTTTCCTTTGATTTATTGTATAAAGTTAATCACTTGATAATCTGGCCAGACACTTCTAAACTTTCCTTTGATTTATTGTATAAAGTTAATCACTTGATAATCTGGCCAGACACTTCTAAACTTTCCTTTGATTTATTGTATAAAGTTAATCACTTGATAATCTGGCCAGACACTTCTAAACTTTCCTTTGATTTATTGTATAAAGTTAATCACTTGATAATCTGGCCAGACACTTCTAAACTTTCCTTTGATTTATTGTATAAAGTTAATCACTTGATAATCTGGCCAGACACTTCTAAACTTTCCTTTGATTTATTGTATAAAGTTAATCACTTGATAATCTGGCCAGACACTTCTAAACTTTCCTTTGATTTATTGTATAAAGTTAATCACTTGATAATCTGGCCAGACACTTCTAAACTTTCCTTTGATTTATTGTATAAAGTTAATCCTTTGATTTATTGTATAAAGTTAATCACTTGATAATCTGGCCAGACACTTCTAAACTTTCCTTTGATTTATTGTATAAAGTTAATCACTTGATAATCTGGCCAGACACTTCTAAACTTTCCTTTGATTTATTGTATAAAGTTAATCACTTGATAATCTGGCCAGACACTTCTAAACTTTCCTTTGATTTATTGTATAAAGTTAATCACTTGATAATCTGGCCAGACACTTCTAAACTTTCCTTTGATTTATTGTATAAAGTTAATCACTTGATAATCTGGCCAGACACTTCTAAACTTTCCTTTGATTTATTGTATAAAGTTAATCACTTGATAATCTGGCCAGACACTTCTAAACTTTCCTTTGATTTATTGTATAAAGTTAATCACTTGATAATCTGCCAGACACTTCTAAACTTTCCTTTGCCAGACACTTCTAAACTTTCCTTTGATTTATTGTATAAAGTTAATCACTTGATAATCTGGCCAGACACTTCTAAACTTTCCTTTGATTTATTGTATAAAGTTAATCACTTGATAATCTGGCCAGACACTTCTAAACTTTCCTTTGATTTATTGTATAAAGTTAATCACTTGATAATCTGGCCAGACACTTCTAAACTTTCCTTTGATTTATTGTATAAAGTTAATCACTTGATAATCTGGCCAGACACTTCTAAACTTTCCTTTGATTTATTGTATAAAGTTAATCACTTGATAATCTGCCAGACACTTCTAAACTTTCCTTTGATTTATTGTATAAAGTTAATCACTTGATAATCTGGCCAGACACTTCTAAACTTTCCTTTGATTTATTGTATAAAGTTAATCACTTGATAATCTGGCCAGACACTTCTAAACTTTCCTTTGATTTATTGTATAAAGTTAATCACTTGATAATCTGGCCAGACACTTCTAAACTTTCCTTTGATTTATTGTATAAAGTTAATCACTTGATAATCTGGCCAGACACTTCTAAACTTTCCTTTGATTTATTGTATAAAGTTAATCACTTGATAATCTGACACTTCTAAACTTTCCTTTGCCAGACACTTCTAAACTTTCCTTTGATTTATTGTATAAAGTTAATCACTTGATAATCTGGCCAGACACTTCTAAACTTTCCTTTGATTTATTGTATAAAGTTAATCACTTGATAATCTGGCCAGACACTTCTAAACTTTCCTTTGATTTATTGTATAAAGTTAATCACTTGATAATCTGGCCAGACACTTCTAAACTTTCCTTTGATTTATTGTATAAAGTTAATCACTTGATAATCTGGCCAGACACTTCTAAACTTTCCTTTGATTTATTGTATAAAGTTAATCACTTGATAATCTGGCCAGACACTTCTAAACTTTCCTTTGATTTATTGTATAAAGTTAATCACTTGATAATCTGGCCAGACACTTCTAAACTTTCCTTTGATTTATTGTATAAAGTTAATCACTTGATAATCTGGCCAGACACTTCTAAACTTTCCTTTGATTTATTGTATAAAGTTAATCACTTGATAATCTGGCCAGACACTTCTAAACTTTCCTTTGATTTATTGTATAAAGTTAATCACTTGATAATCTGGCCAGACACTTCTAAACTTTCCTTTGATTTATTGTATAAAGTTAATCACTTGATAATCTGGCCAGACACTTCTAAACTTTCCTTTGTATAAAGTTAATCACTTGATATCTGGCCAGACACTTCTAAAGTTAAGTTCACTTGATAATCTGGCCAGACACTTCTAAACTTTCCTTTGATTTATTGTATAAAGTTAATCACTTGATAATCTGGCCAGACACTTCTAAACTTTCCTTTGATTTACTTTCCTTTGATTTATATAAAGTTAATCACTTGATAATCTGGCCAGACACTTCTAAACTTTCCTTTGATTTATTGTATAAAGTTAATCACTTGATAATCTGGCCAGACACTTCTAAACTTTCCTTTGATTTATTGTATAAAGTTAATCACTTGATAATCTGGCCAGACACTTCTAAACTTTCCTTTGATTTATTGTATAAAGTTAATCACTTGATAATCTGGCCAGACACTTCTAAACTTTCCTTTGATTTATTGTATAAAGTTAATCACTTGATAATCTGGCCAGACACTTCTAAACTTTCCTTTGATTTATTGTATAAAGTTAATCACTTGATAATCTGGCCAGACACTTCTAAACTTTCCTTTGATTTATTGTATAAAGTTAATCACTTGATAATCTGGCCAGACACTTCTAAACTTTCCTTTGATTTATTGTATAAAGTTAATCACTTGATAATCTGGCCAGACACTTCTAAACTTTCCTTTGATTTATTGTATAAAGTTAATCACTTGATAATCTGGCCAGACACTTCTAAACTTTCCTTTGATTTATTGTATAAAGTTAATCACTTGATAATCTGGCCAGACACTTCTAAACTTTCCTTTGATTTATTGTATAAAGTTAATCACTTGATAATCTGGCCAGACACTTCTAAACTTTCCTTTGATTTATATATATAAAGTTAATCACTTGATAATCTGCCCAGACACTTCTAAACTTTTCTTTGATTTATTGTATAAAGTTAATCTTTGGCCAGACACTTCTAAACTTTCCTTTGATTTATTGTATAAAGATAATCACTTCATAATCTGGCCAGACACTTCTAAACTTTCCTTTGATTTATTGTATAAAGTTAATCACTTGATAATCTGGCCAGACACTTCTAAACTTTCCTTTGATTTATTGTATATATAAAGTTAATCACTTGATAATCTGGCCAGACACTTCTAAACTTTCCTTTGATTTATTGTATAAAGTTAATCACTTGATAATTGGCCAGACACTTCTAAACTTTCCTTTGATTTATTGTATAAAGTTAATCACTTGATAATCTGGCCAGACACTTCTAAACTTTCCTTTGATTTATTGTATAAAGTTAATCACTTGATAATCTGGCCAGACACTTCTAAACTTTCCTTTGATTTATTGTATAAAGTTAATCACTTGATAATCTGGCCAGACACTTCTAAACTTTCCTTTGATTTATTGTATAAAGTTAATCACTTGATAATCTGGCCAGACACTTCTAAACTTTCCTTTGATTTATTGTATAAAGTTAATCACTTGATAATCTGGCCAGACACTTCTAAACTTTCCTTTGATTTATTGTATAAAGTTAATCACTTGATAATCTGGCCAGACACTTCTAAACTTTCCTTTGATTTATTGTATAAAGTTAATCACTTGATAATCTGGCCAGACACTTCTAAACTTTCCTTTGATTTATTGTATAAAGTTAATCACTTGATAATCTGGCCAGACACTTCTAAACTTTCCTTTGATTTATTGTATAAAGTTAATCACTTGATAATCTGGCCAGACACTTCTAAACTTTCCTTTGATTTATTGTATAAAGTTAATCACTTGATAATCTGGCCAGACACTTCTAAACTTTCCTTTGATTTATTGTATAAAGTTAATCACTTGATAATCTGGCCAGACACTTCTAAACTTTCCTTTGATTTATTGTATAAAGTTAATCACTTGATAATCTGGCCAGACACTTCTAAACTTTCCTTTGATTTATTGTATAAAGTTAATCACTTGATAATCTGGCCAGACACTTCTAAACTTTCCTTTGATTTATTGTATAAAGTTAATCTTGATAATCTGGCCAGACACTTCTAAACTTTCCTTTGATTTATTGTATAAAGTTAATCACTTGATAATCTGGCCAGACACTTCTAAACTTTCCTTTGATTTATTGTATAAAGTTAATCACTTGATAATCTGGCCAGACACTTCTAAACTTTCCTTTGATTTATTGTATAAAGTTAATCACTTGATAATCTGGCCAGACACTTCTAAACTTTCCTTTGATTTATTTATTGTTAATAAAGTTAATAAACTTTCCTTTGATTTTTGGCTTTGGCAAGACACTTCTAAACTTTCCTTTGATTTATTGTATAAAGTTAATCACTTGATAATTTGGCCACACACTTCTAAACTTTCCTTTGATTTATTGTATAAAATTAATCACTTGATAATCTGGCCAGACACTTCTAAACTTTCCTTTGATTTATTGTATAAAGTTAATTCCTTGATAATCTGGCCAGACACTTCTAAACTTTCCTTTGATTTATTGTATAAAGTTAATCACTTGATAATCTGGCCAGACACTTCTAAACTTTCCTTTGATTTATTGTATAAAGTTAATCACTTGATAATCTGGCCAGACACTTCTAAACTTTCCTTTGATTTATTGTATAAAGTTAATCACTTCAAAATCTGACCACACACTTCTAAACTTTCGTTTGATTTATTGTATAAAGTTAATCACTTGATAATCTGGCCAGACACTTCTAAACTTTCCTTTGATTTATTCTATAAAGTTAATCACTTGATAATCCGGCCAAACACTTCTAAACATTCCTTTGATTTATTGTATAAAGTTAAACACTTAATGATCTGCCAAGACACTTCTAAACTTTCCTTTGATTTATTCTATAAAGTTAAACACTTGATAATCTGGCGAGACACTTCTAAACTTTCCTTTGATTTATTGTATAAAGTTAATCACTTGATAATCTGGCCAGACACTTCTAAACTTTCCTTTGCTTTATTGTATTAAGTTAAACACTTGATAATCTGGCAAGACACTTCTAAACTTTCCTTTGATTTATTGTATAAAGTTAATCACTTGATAATTTGGCCACACACTTCTAAACTTTCCTTTGATTTATTGTATAAAGTTAATCACTTGATAATCTGGCCAGACACTTCGAAACTTTCCTTTGATTTATTGTATAAAGTTAATCACTTGATAATCTGGCCAAACACTTCTAAACTTTCCTTTGATTTATTGTATAAAGTTAATCTGTAAACAAACACTTCTAAACTTTCCTTTCATTTACTGTATATACAAAGTTAATCACTTAATACTCTGGCCAGACACTTCTAAACTTTACTTTGATTTATTGTATACAGTTAATCACTTGATAATCTGGCCAGACACTTCTAAACTTTCCTTTGATTTATTGTATAAAGTTAATCACTTGATAATCTGGCCAGACACTTCTAAACGTTCCTTTGATTTATTGTATAAAGTTAATCACTTGATAATCTGGCCAAACACCTCTAAACCTTCCTTTGATTTATTGTATAAAGTTAATCACTTGATAATCTGGCCAGATACTTCTAAACGTTCCTTTGATTTATTGTATACAGTTAATCACTTGATAATCTGGCCAGACACTTCTAAACTTTTTTTTGCTTTATTGTATTAAGTTAAACACTTGATAATCTGGCAAGACACTTCTAAACTTTCCTTTGATTTACTGTATATATAAAGTTAATCTTTGGAGAGACACTTCTAAACTTTCCTTTCATTTACTGTATATATAAAGTTAATCACTTGATAATCTGGCCAGACACTTCTAAACTTTCCTTTGATTTAGTGTATAAAGTTAATCATTTGATAATCTGGCCAAACACTTCTAAACTTTCCTTTGATTTATTGTATAAAGTTAATCACTTGATAATCTGGCTAGACACTTCTAAACTTTCCTTTGATTTACTGTATATATAAAGTTAATCACTTGATACACAGGCCAGGAACTTCTAAACTTTCCTTTGATTTATTGTATAAAGTTAATCTTTGGCCAGACACTTCTAAACTTTTCTTTGATTTACTGTATATATAAAGTTAATCACTTGATACTCTGGCCAGACACTTTTAAACATTACTTTGATTTATTGTATACAGTTAATCACTTCACAATCTGACCAGACACTTCTAAACTTTCCTTTGATTTATTGTATAAAGTTAATTACTTGATAATCTGGCCAAACACTTCTAAACTTTCCTTTGATTTATTGTATAAAGTTAATCACTTGATAATCTGGCCAGACACTTCTAAACTTTCCTTTGATTTATTGTATAAAGTTAATCTTTGGCCAGACACTTCTAAACTTTCCATTGATTTACTGTATATATATAGTTAATCTTTGGCCAGACACTTCTAAACTTTCCTTTGATTTACTGTATATATAAAGTTAATCACTTGATAATCTGGCCAGACACTTCTAAACTTTCCTTTGATTTAGTGTATAAAGTTAATCATTTGATAATCTGGCCAGACACTTCTAAAATTTCCTTTCATTTATTGTATAAAGTTAATCAATTGACAATCTGGCCAGACACTTCTAAACTTTCCTTTGATTTATTGTATAAAGCTAATCACTTAATAATCTGACCTAACACCTCTAAACTTTCCTTTGATTTATTATATAAAGTTAATCACTTGATAATCTCGCCAGACACTTCTAAACTTTCCTTTGATTTATTGTATAAAGTTAATCACTTGATAATCTGGCCAGACACTTCTAAACTTTCCTTTCATTTATTGTATAAAGTTAATCACTTGATAATCTGGCCAGACACTTCTAAACTTTCCTTTGATTTATTGTATAAAGTTAATCACTTGATAATCTGACCAGACACTTCTAAACTTTCCTTTGATTTATTGCATAAAGTTAATCACTTGATAATCTGGCCAGACACTTCTAAACTTTCCTTTGATTTATTGTATAAAGTTAATCTTTGGCAAGACACTTCTAAACTTTCCTTTGATTTATTGTATAAAGTTAATCACTTCATAATCTGGCCACACACTTCTAAACTTTCCTTTGATTTATTGTATAAAGTTAATCACTTGATAATCTGGCCAGACACTTCTAAACTTTCCTTTGATTTACTGTATATATAAAGTTAATCACTTGATACTCTGGCCAGACACTTCTAAACTTTCCTTTGATTTATTGTATAAAGTTAATCTTTGGCAAGACACTTCTAAACTTTCCTTTGATTTATTGTATAAAGTTAATCACTTCATAATTTGGCCACACACTTCTAAACTTTCCTTTGATTTATTGTATAAAGTTAATCACTTGATAATCTGGCTAGACACTTCTAAACTTTCCTTTGATTTACTGTATATATAAAGTTAATCACTTGATACTCTCGCCAGACACTTCTAAACTTTCCTTTGATTTATTGTATAAAGTTAATCTTTGGCAAGACACTTCTAAACTTTCCTTTCATTTATTGTATAAAGTTAATCATTTGATAATCTAGCCAGACACTTCTAAAATTTCCTTTCATTTATTGTATAAAGTTAATCAATTGACAATCTGGCCAGACACTTCTAAACTTTCCTTTGATTTATTGTATAAAGCTAATCACTTAATAATCTGACCTAACACCTCTAAACTTTCCTTTGATTTATTATATAAAGTTAATCACTTGATAATCTCGCCAGACACTTCTAAACTTTCCTTTCATTAAGTGTATAAAGTTAATCACTTGATAATCTGGCCAGACACTTCTAAACTTTCCTTTGATTTATTGTATAAAGTTAATCACTTGATAATCTGGCCAGACACTTCTAAACTTTCCTTTGATTTATTGTATAAAGTTAATCACTTGATAATCTGGCCAGACACTTCTAAACTTTCCTTTGATTTATTGTATAAAGTTAATCACTTGATAATCTGACCAGACACTTCTAAACTTTCCTTTGATTTATTGCATAAAGTTAATCACTTGATACTCTGGCCAGACACTTCTACACGTTCCTTTGATTATTGTATAAAGTTAATCACTTGATAATCTGACCAGACACTTCTAAACTTTCCTTTGATTTATTGCATAAAGTTAATCACTTGATAATCTGGCCAGACACTTCTAAACTTTCCTTTGATTTATTGTATAAAGTTAATCACTTGATAATCTGGCTAGACACTTCTAAACTTTCCTTTGATTTACTGTATATATAAAGTTAATCACTTGATACTCTCGCCAGACACTTCTAAACTTTCCTTTGATTTATTGTATAAAGTTAATCTTTGGCAAGACACTTCTAAACTTTCCTTTGATTTATTGTATAAAGTTAATCACTTCATAATTTGGCCACACACTTCTAAACTTTCCTTTGATTTATTGTATAAAGTTAATCACTTGATAATCTGGCTAGACACTTCTAAACTTTCCTTTGATTTACTGTATATATAAAGTTAATCACTTGATACTCTCGCCAGACACTTCTAAACTTTCCTTTTATTTATTGTATAAAGTTAATCTTTGGCAAGACACTTCTAAACTTTCCTTTGATTTATTGTATAAAGTTAATCACTTCATAATTTGGCCACACACTTCTAAACTTTCCTTTGATTTATTGTATAAAATTAATCACTTGATAATCTGGCCAGACACTTCTAAACTTTCATTTGGTTTATTGTATAAAGTTAATTCCTTGATAATCTGGCCAGACACTTCTAAACTTTCCTTTGATTTACTGTATCAAGTTAATCACTTGACAATCTGGCCAGACACTTCTAAACTTCCCTTTGATTTATTGTATAAAGTTAATTACTTGATAATCTGGCCAGACACTTCCAAACATTCCTTTGATTTATTGTATAAAGTTAATCACTTCAAAATCTGACCACACACTTCTAAACTTTCGTTTGATTTATTGTATAAAGTTAATCACTTGATAATCTGGCCAGACACTTCTAAACTTTCCTTTGATTTATTCTATAAAGTTAATCACTTGATAATCCGGCCAAACACTTCTAAACATTCCTTTGATTTATTGTATAAAGTTAAACACTTAATGATCTGCCAAGACACTTCTAAACTTTCCTTTGATTTATTCTATAAAGTTAAACACTTGATAATCTGGCGAGACACTTCTAAACTTTCCTTTGATTTATTGTATAAAGTTAATCACTTGATAATCTGGCCAGACACTTCTAAACTTTCCTTTAATCACTTGATAATCTGGCAAGACACTTCTATTGTATAAAGTTAATCACTTGATAATCTGGCCAGACACTTCTAAACTTTCCTTTGATTTATTGTATAAAGTTAATCACTTGATAATCTGGCCAGACACTTCTAAACTTTCCTTTGATTTATTGTATAAAGTTAATCACTTGATAATCTGGCCAAACACTTCTAAACTTTCCTTTGATTTATTGTATAAAGTTAATCTGTAAACAAACACTTCTAAACTTTCCTTTGATTTATGTGTATAAAGTTAATCACTTGATAATCTGGCCAGACACTTCTAAACTTTCCTTTGATTTATTGTATAAAGTTAATCACTTGATAATCTGGCCAGACACTTCTAAACTTTCCTTTGATTTATTGTATAAAGTTAATCACTTGATAATCTGGCCAGACACTTCTAAACTTTCCTTTGATTTATTGTATAAAGTTAATCACTTGATAATCTGGCCAAACACTTCTAAACTTTCCTTTGATTTATTGTATAAAGTTAATCACTTGATAATCTGGCCAGACACTTCTAAACTTTCCTTTGATTTATTGTATAAAGTTAATCACTTGATAATCTGGCCAGACACTTCTAAACTTTCCTTTGATTTATTGTATAAAGTTAATCACTTGATAATCTGGCCAGACACTTCTAAACTTTCCTTTGATTTATTGTATAAAGTTAATCACTTGATAATCTGGCCAGACACTTCTAAACTTTCCTTTGATTTATTGTATAAAGTTAATCACTTGATAATCTGGCCAAACACTTCTAAACTTTCCTTTGATTTATTGTATAAAGTTAATCACTTGATAATCTGGCCAGACACTTCTAAACTTTCCTTTGATTTATTGTATAAAGTTAATCACTTGATAATCTGGCCAGACACTTCTAAACTTTCCTTTGATTTATTGTATAAAGTTAATCACTTGATAATCTGGCCAGACACTTCTAAACTTTCCTTTGATTTACTGTATATAAAGTTAATCACTTGATAATCTGGCCAGACACTTCTAAACTTTCCTTTGATTTATTGTATAAAGTTAATCACTTGATAATCTGGCCAGACACTTCTAAACTTTCCTTTGATTTATTGTATAAAGTTAATCACTTGATAATCTGGCCAGACACTTCTAAACTTTCCTTTGATTTACTGTATATATAAAGTTAATCACTTGATATTCTGGCCAGACACTTCTAAACTTTCCTTTGATTTATTGTATACAGTTAATCACTTGGCCAGACACTTCTAAACTTTCCTTTGATTTACTGTATATAAAGTTAATCACTTGATACTCTGGCCAGACACTTTAAACTTTCCTTTGATTTATTGTATAAAGTTAATCACTTGATAATCTGGCCAGACACTTCTAAACTTTCCTTTGATTTATTGTATAAAGTTAATCACTTGATAATCTGGCCAGACACTTCTAAACTTTCCTTTGATTTATATATATAAAGTTAATCACTTGATAATCTGGCCAGACACTTCTAAACTTTCCTTTGATTTATTGTATAAAGTTAATCTTTGGCCAGACACTTCTAAACTTTCCTTTGATTTACTGTATATATAAAGTTAATCACTTGATAATCTGGCCAGACACTTCTAAACTTTCCTTTGATTTATTGTATAAAGTTAATCACTTGATAATCTGGCCAGACACTTCTAAACTTTCCTTTGATTTATTGTATAAAGTTAACAACTTGATAATCTGGCCAGACACTTCTAAACTTTCCTTTGATTTATTGTATAAAGTTAATCACTTGATAATCTGGCCAGACACTTCTAAACTTTCCTTTGATTTATTGTATAAAGTTAATCACTTGATAATCTGGCCAGACACTTCTAAACTTTCCTTTGATTTATTGTATAAAGTTAATCACTTGATAATCTGGCCAGACACTTCTAAACTTTCCTTTGATTTATTGTATAAAGTTAATCACTTGATAATCTGGCCAGACACTTCTAAACTTTCCTTTGATTTATTGTATAAAGTTAATCACTTGATAATCTGGCCAGACACTTCTAAACTTTCCTTTGATTTATTGTTGTATAAAGTTAATCACTTGATAATCTGGCCAGACACTTCTAAACTTTCCTTTGATTTATTGTATAAAGTTAATCACTTGATAATCTGGCCAGACACTTCTAAACTTTCCTTTGATTTATTGTATAAAGTTAATCACTTGATAATCTGGCCAGACACTTCTAAACTTTCCTTTGATTTATTGTATAAAGTTAATCACTTGATAATCTGGCCAGACACTTCTAAACTTTCCTTTGATTTATTGTATAAAGTTAATCACTTGATAATCTGGCCAGACACTTCTAAACTTTCCTTTGATTTATTGTATAAAGTTAATCACTTGATAATCTGGCCAGACACTTCTAAACTTTCCTTTGATTTATTGTATAAAGTTAATCACTTGATAATCTGGCCAGACACTTCTAAACTTTCCTTTGATTTATTGTATAAAGTTAATCACTTGATAATCTGGCCAGACACTTCTAAACTTTCCTTTGATTTATTGTATAAAGTTAATCACTTGATAATCTGGCCAGACACTTCTAAACTTTCCTTTGATTTATTGTATAAAGTTAATCACTTGATAATCTGGCCAGACACTTCTAAACTTTCCTTTGATTTATTGTATAAAGTTAATCACTTGATAATCTGGCCAGACACTTCTAAACTTTCCTTTGATTTATTGTATAAAGTTAATCACTTGATACTTGACACTTCTAAACTTTCTGTATAAAGCCAGACACTTCTAAACTTTCCTTTGATTTATTGTATAAAGTTAATCACTTGATAATCTGGCCAGACACTTCTAAACTTTCCTTTGATTTATTGTATAAAGTTAATCACTTGATAATCTGGCCAGACACTTCTAAACTTTCCTTTGATTTATTATATAAAGTTAATCACTTGATAATCTGGCCAGACACTTCTAAACTTTCCTTTGATTTATTGTATAAAGTTAATCACTTGATAATCTGGCCAGACACTTCTAAACTTTCCTTTGATTTATTGTATAAAGTTAATCACTTGATAATCTGGCCAGACACTTCTAAACTTTCCTTTGATTTATTGTATAAAGTTAATCACTTGATAATCTGGCCAGACACTTCTAAACTTTCCTTTGATTTATTGTATAAAGTTAATCACTTGATAATCTGGCCAGACACTTCTAAACTTTCCTTTGATTTATTCACTTATAAAGTTAATCACTTGATAATCTGGCCAGACACTTCTAAACTTTCCTTTGATTTATTGTATAAAGTTAATCACTTGATAATCTGGCCAGACACTTCTAAACTTTCCTTTGATTTATTGTATAAAGTTAATCACTTGATAATCTGGCCAGACACTTCTAAACTTTCCTTTGATTTATTGTATAAAGTTAATCACTTGATAATCTGGCCAGACACTTCTAAACTTTCCTTTGATTTATTGTATAAAGTTAATCACTTGATAATCTGGCCAGACACTTCTAAACTTTCCTTTGATTTATTGTATAAAGTTAATCACTTGATAATCTGGCCAGACACTTCTAAACTTTCCTTTGATTTATTGTATAAAGTTAATCACTTGATAATCTGGCCAGACACTTCTAAACTTTCCTTTGATTTATTGTATATTGTATAAAGTTAATCACTTGATAATCTGGCCAGACACTTCTAAACTTTCCTTTGATTTATTGTATAAAGTTAATCACTTGATAATCTGGCCAGACACTTCTAAACTTTCCTTTGATTTATTGTATAAAGTTAATCACTTGATAATCTGGCCAGACACTTCTAAACTTTCCTTTGATTTATTGTATAAAGTTAATCACTTGATAATCTGGCCAGACACTTCTAAACTTTCCTTTGATTTATTGTATAAAGTTAATCACTTGATAATCTGGCCAGACACTTCTAAACTTTCCTTTGATTTATTGTATAAAGTTAATCACTTGATAATCTGGCCAGACACTTCTAAACTTTCCTTTGATTTATTGTATAAAGCCAGACACTTCTAAACTTTCCTTTGATTTATTGTATAAAGTTAATCACTTGATAATCTGGCCAGACACTTCTAAACTTTCCTTTGATTTATTGTATAAAGTTAATCACTTGATAATCTGGCCAGACACTTCTAAACTTTCCTTTGATTTATTGTATAAAGTTAATCACTTGATAATCTGGCCAGACACTTCTAAACTTTCCTTTGATTTATTGTATAAAGTTAATCACTTGATAATCTGGCCAGACACTTCTAAACTTTCCTTTGATTTATTGTATAAAGTTAATCACTTGATAATCTGGCCAGACACTTCTAAACTTTCCTTTGATTTATTGTATAAAGTTAATCACTTGATAATCTGGCCAGACACTTCTAAACTTTCCTTTGATTTATTGTATAAAGTTAATCACTTGATAATCTGGCCAGACACTTCTAAACTTTCCTTTGATTTATTGTATAAAGTTAATCACTTGATAATCTGGCCAGACACTTCTAAACTTTCCTTTGATTTATTGTATAAAGTTAATCACTTGATAATCTGGCCAGACACTTCTAAACTTTCCTTTGATTTATTGTATAAAGTTAATCACTTGATAATCTGGCCAGACACTTCTAAACTTTCCTTTGATTTATTGTATAAAGTTAATCACTTGATAATCTGGCCAGACACTTCTAAACTTTCCTTTGATTTATTGTATAAAGTTAATCACTTGATAATCTGGCCAGACACTTCTAAACTTTCCTTTGATTTATTGTATAAAGTTAATCACTTGATAATCTGGCCAGACACTTCTAAACTTTCCTTTGATTTATTGTATAAAGTTAATCACTTGATAATCTGGCCAGACACTTCTAAACTTTCCTTTGATTTATGTATATAAAGTTAATCACTTGATAATCTGGCCAGACACTTCTAAACTTTCCTTTGATTTATTGTATAAAGTTAATCACTTGATAATCTGGCCAGACACTTCTAAACTTTCCTTTGATTTATTGTATAAAGTTAATCACTTGATAATCTGGCCAGACACTTCTAAACTTTCCTTTGATTTATTGTATAAAGTTAATCACTTGATAATCTGGCCAGACACTTCTAAACTTTCCTTTGATTTATTGTATAAAGTTAATCACTTGATAATCTGGCCAGACACTTCTAAACTTTCCTTTGATTTATTGTATAAAGTTAATCACTTGATAATCTGGCCAGACACTTCTAAACTTTCCTTTGATTTATTGTATAAAGTTAATCACTTGATAATCTGGCCAGACACTTCTAAACTTTCCTTTGATTTATTGTATAAAGTTAATCACTTGATAATCTGGCCAGACACTTCTAAACTTTCCTTTGATTTATTGTATAAAGTTAATCACTTGATAATCTGGCCAGACACTTCTAAACTTTCCTTTGATTTACTGTCCTTTGATTTATAAAGTTAATCACTTGATAATCTGGCCAGACACTTCTAAACTTTCCTTTGATTTATTGTATAAAGTTAATCACTTGATAATCTGGCCAGACACTTCTAAACTTTCCTTTGATTTATTGTATAAAGTTAATCACTTGATAATCTGGCCAGACACTTCTAAACTTTCCTTGTATAAATAATCTGGCCAGACACTTCTAAACTTTCCTTTGATTTATTGTATAAAGTTAATCACTTGATAATCTGGCCAGACACTTCTAAACTTTCCTTTGATTTATTGTATATATAAAGTTAATCACTTGATAATCTGGCCAGACACTTCTAAACTTTCCTTTGATTTATTGTATAAAGTTAATCACTTGATAATCTGGCCAGACACTTCTAAACTTTCCTTTGATTTACTGTATATAAAGTTAATCACTTGATAATCTGGACCAGACACTTTTAAACTTTCCTTTGATTTATTGTATAAAGTTAATCACTTGATAATCTGGCCAGACACTTCTAAACTTTCCTTTGATTTATTGTATAAAGTTAATCACTTGATAATCTGGCCAGACACTTCTAAACTTTCCTTTGATTTATTGTATAAAGTTAATCACTTGATAATCTGGCCAGACACTTCTAAACTTTCCTTTGATTTATTGTATAAAGTTAATCACTTGATAATCTGGCCAGACACTTCTAAACTTTCCTTTGATTTATTGTATAAAGTTAATCACTTGATAATCTGGCCAGACACTTCTAAACTTTCCTTTGATTTATTGTATAAAGTTAATCACTTGATAATCTGGCCAGACACTTCTAAACTTTCCTTTGATTTATTGTATAAAGTTAATCACTTGATAATCTGGCCAGACACTTCTAAACTTTCCTTTGATTTATTGTATAAAGTTAATCACTTGATAATCTGGCCAGACACTTCTAAACTTTCCTTTGATTTATTGTATAAAGTTAATCACTTGATAATCTGGCCAGACACTTCTAAACTTTCCTTTGATTTATTGTATAAAGTTAATCACTTGATAATCTGGCCAGACACTTCTAAACTTTCCTTTGATTTATTGTATAAAGTTAATCACTTGATAATCTGGCCAGACACTTCTAAACTTTCCTTTGATTTATTGTATAAAGTTAATCACTTGATAATCTGGCCAGACACTTCTAAACTTTCCTTTGATTTATTGTATAAAGTTAATCACTTGATAATCTGGCCAGACACTTCTAAACTTTCCTTTGATTTATTGTATAAAGTTAATCACTTGATAATCTGGCCAGACACTTCTAAACTTTCCTTTGATTTATTGTATAAAGTTAATCACTTGATAATCTGGCCAGACACTTCTAAACTTTCCTTTGATTTATTGTATAAAGTTAATCACTTGATAATCTGGCCAGACACTTCTAAACTTTCCTTTGATTTATTGTATAAAGTTAATCACTTGATAATCTGGCCAGACACTTCTAAACTTTCCTTTGATTTATTGTATAAAGTTAATCACTTGATAATCTGGCCAGACACTTCTAAACTTTCCTTTGATTTATTGTATAAAGTTAATCACTTGATAATCTGGCCAGACACTTCTAAACTTTCCTTTGATTTATTGTATAAAGTTAATCACTTGATAATCTGGCCAGACACTTCTAAACTTTCCTTTGATTTACTTGATATAAAGTTAATCACTTGATAATCTGGCCAGACACTTCTAAACTTTCCTTTGATTTATTGTATAAAGTTAATCACTTGATAATCTGGCCAGACACTTCTAAACTTTCCTTTGATTTATTGTATAAAGTTAATCACTTGATAATCTGGCCAGACACTTCTAAACTTTCCTTTGATTTATTGTATAAAGTTAATCACTTGATAATCTGGCCAGACACTTCTAAACTTTCCTTTGATTTATTGTATAAAGTTAATCACTTGATAATCTGGCCAGACACTTCTAAACTTTCCTTTGATTTATTGTATAAAGTTAATCACTTGATAATCTGGCCAGACACTTCTAAACTTTCCTTTGATTTATTGTATAAAGTTAATCACTTGATAATCTGGCCAGACACTTCTAAACTTTCCTTTGATTTATTGTATAAAGTTAATCACTTGATAATCTGGCCAGACACTTCTAAACTTTCCTTTGATTTATTGTATAAAGTTAATCACTTGATAATCTGGCCAGACACTTCTAAACTTTCCTTTGATTTATTGTATAAAGTTAATCACTTGATAATCTGGCCAGACACTTCTAAACTTTCCTTTGATTTATTGTATAAAGTTAATCACACTTGATAATCTGGCCAGACACTTCTAAACTTTCCTTTGATTTATTGTATAAAGTTAATCACTTGATAATCTGGCCAGACACTTCTAAACTTTCCTTTGATTTATTGTATAAAGTTAATCACTTGATAATCTGGCCAGACACTTCTAAACTTTCCTTTGATTTATTGTATAAAGTTAATCACTTGATAATCTGGCCAGACACTTCTAAACTTTCCTTTGATTTATTGTATAAAGTTAATCACTTGATAATCTGGCCAGACACTTCTAAACTTTCCTTTGATTTATTGTATAAAGTTAATCACTTGATAATCTGGCCAGACACTTCTAAACTTTCCTTTGATTTATTGTATAAAGTTAATCACTTGATAATCTGGCCAGACACTTCTAAACTTTCCTTTGATTTATTGTATAAAGTTAATCACTTGATAATCTGGCCAGACACTTCTAAACTTTCCTTTGATTTATTGTATAAAGTTAATCACTTGATAATCTGGCCAGACACTTCTAAACTTTCCTTTGATTTATTGTATAAAGTTAATCACTTGATAATCTGGCCAGACACTTCTAAACTTTCCTTTGATTTATTGTATAAAGTTAATCACTTGATAATCTGGCCAGACACTTCTAAACTTTCCTTTGATTTATTGTATAAAGTTAATCACTTGATAATCTGGCCAGACACTTCTAAACTTTCCTTTGATTTATTGTATAAAGTTAATCACTTGATAATCTGGCCAGACACTTCTAAACTTTCCTTTGATTTATTGTATAAAGTTAATCACTTGATAATCTGGCCAGACACTTCTAAACTTTCCTTTGATTTATTGTATAAAGTTAATCACTTGATAATCTGGCCAGACACTTCTAAACTTTCCTTTGATTTATTGTATAAAGTTAATCACTTGATAATCTGGCCAGACACTTCTAAACTTTCCTTTGATTTATTGTATAAAGTTAATCACTTGATAATCTGGCCAGACACTTCTAAACTTTCCTTTGATTTATTGTATAAAGTTAATCACTTGATAATCTGGCCAGACACTTCTAAACTTTCCTTTGATTTATTGTATAAAGTTAATCACTTGATAATCTGGCCAGACACTTCTAAACTTTCCTTTGATTTATTGTATAAAGTTAATCACTTGATAATCTGGCCAGACACTTCTAAACTTTCCTTTGATTTATTGTATAAAGTTAATCACTTGATAATCTGGCCAGACACTTCTAAACTTTCCTTTGATTTATTGTATAAAGTTAATCACTTGATAATCTGGCCTTGATAATCTGGCCAGACACTTCTAAACTTTCCTTTGATTTATTGTATAAAGACACTCTGGCCAGACACTTCTAAACTTTCCTTTGATTTATTGTATAAAGTTAATCACTTGATAATCTGGCCAGACACTTCTAAACTTTCCTTTGATTTATTGTATAAAGTTAATCACTTGATAATCTGGCCAGACACTTCTAAACTTTCCTTTGATTTATTGTATAAAGTTAATCACTTGATAATCTGGCCAGACACTTCTAAACTTTCCTTTGATTTATTGTATAAAGTTAATCACTTGATAATCTGGCCAGACACTTCTAAACTTTCCTTTGATTTATTGTATAAAGTTAATCACTTGATAATCTGGCCAGACACTTCTAAACTTTCCTTTGATTTATTGTATAAAGTTAATCACTTGATAATCTGGCCAGACACTTCTAAACTTTCCTTTGATTTATTGTATAAAGTTAATCACTTGATAATCTGGCCAGACACTTCTAAACTTTCCTTTGATTTATTGTATAAAGTTAATCACTTGATAATCTGGCCAGACACTTCTAAACTTTCCTTTGATTTATTGTATAAAGTTAATCACTTGATAATCTGGCCAGACACTTCTAAACTTTCCTTTGATTTATTGTATAAAGTTAATCACTTGATAATCTGGCCAGACACTTCTAAACTTTCCTTTGATTTATTGTATAAAGTTAATCACTTGATAATCTGGCCAGACACTTCTAAACTTTCCTTTGATTTATTGTATAAAGTTAATCACTTGATAATCTGGCCAGACACTTCTAAACTTTCCTTTGATTTATTGTATAAAGTTAATCACTTGATAATCTGGCCAAACACTTCTAAACTTTCCTTTGATTTATTGTATAAAGTTAATCACTTGATAATCTGGCCAGACACTTCTAAACTTTCCTTTGATTTATTGTATAAAGTTAATCACTTGATAATCTGGCCAGACACTTCTAAACTTTCCTTTGATTTATTGTATAAAGTTAATCACTTGATAATCTGGCCAGACACTTCTAAACTTTCCTTTGATTTATTGTATAAAGTTAATCACTTGATAATCTGGCCAGACACTTCTAAACTTTCCTTTGATTTATTGTATAAAGTTAATCACTTGATAATCTGGCCAGACACTTCTAAACTTTCCTTTGATTTATTGTATAAAGTTAATCACTTGATAATCTGGCCAGACACTTCTAAACTTTCCTTTGATTTATTGTATAAAGTTAATCACTTGATAATCTGGCCAAACACTTCTAAACTTTCCTTTGATTTACTGTATATATAAAGTTAATCACTTGATAATCTGGCCAGACACTTCTAAACTTTCCTTTGATTTATTGTATAAAGTTAATCACTTGATAATCTGGCCAGACACTTCTAAACTTTCCTTTGATTTATTGTATAAAGTTAATCACTTGATAATCTGGCCAGACACTTCTAAACTTTCCTTTGATTTATTGTATAAAGTTAATCACTTGATAATCTGGCCAGACACTTCTAAACTTTCCTTTGATTTATTGTATAAAGTTAATCACTTGATAATCTGGCCAGACACTTCTAAACTTTCCTTTGATTTATTATATAAAGTTAATCACTTGATAATCTGGCCAGACACTTCTAAACTTTCCTTTGATTTATTGTATAAAGTTAATCACTTGATAATCTGGCCAGACACTTCTAAACTTTCCTTTGATTTATTGTATAAAGTTAATCACTTGATAATCTGGCCAGACACTTCTAAACTTTCCTTTGATTTATTGTATAAAGTTAATCACTTGATAATCTGGCCAAACACACTTCTAAACTTTCCTTTGATTTATTGTATAAAGTTAATCACTTGATAATCTGGCCAGACACTTCTAAACTTTCCTTTGATTTATTGTATAAAGTTAATCACTTGATAATCTGGCCAGACACTTCTAAACTTTCCTTTGATTTATTGTATAAAGTTAATCACTTGATAATCTGGCCAGACACTTCTAAACTTTCCTTTGATTTATTGTATAAAGTTAATCACTTGATAATCTGGCCAGACACTTCTAAACTTTCCTTTGATTTATTGTATAAAGTTAATCACTTGACACTTAATCTGGCCAGACACTTCTAAACTTTCCTTTGATTTATTGTATAAAGTTAATCACTTGATAATCTGGCCAGACACTTCTAAACTTTCCTTTGATTTATTGTATAAAGTTAATCACTTGATAATCTGGCCAGACACTTCTAAACTTTCCTTTGATTTATTGTATAAAGTTAATCACTTGATAATCTGGCCAGACACTTCTAAACTTTCCTTTGATTTATTGTATAAAGTTAATCACTTGATAATCTGGCCAAACACTTCTAAACTTTCCTTTGATTTATTGTATAAAGTTAATCACTTGATAATCTGGCCAGACACTTCTAAACTTTCCTTTGATTTATTGTATAAAGTTAATCACTTGATAATCTGGCCAGACACTTCTAAACTTTCCTTTGATTTATTGTATAAAGTTAATCACTTGATAATCTGGCCAGACACTTCTAAACTTTCCTTTGATTTATTGTATACTTTCCTTTGAAGTTAATCACTTGATAATCTGACCAGACACTTCTAAACTTTCCTTTGATTTATTGTATAAAGTTAATCACTTGATAATCTGGCCAAACACTTCTAAACTTTCCTTTGATTTATTGTATAAAGTTAATCACTTGATAATCTGGCCAGACACTTCTAAACTTTCCTTTGATTTATTGTATAAAGTTAATTACTTGATAATCTGGCCAGACACTTCTAAACATTCCTTTGATTTACTGTATAAAGTTAATCACTTCACAATCTGACCAGACACTTCTAAACTTTCCTTTGATTTATTGTATAAAGTTAATCACTTGATAATCTGGCCAGACACTTCTAAACTTTCCTTTGATTTATTCTATAAAGTTAATCACTTGATAATCCGGCCAAACACTTCTAAACATTCCTTTGATTTATTGTATAAAATTAATCACTTCAAAATCTGACCACACACTTCTAAACTTTCTTTTGATTTATTGTATAAAGTTAATCACTTGATAATCTGGCCAGACACTTCTAAACTTTCCTTTGATTTATTCTATAAAGTTAATCACTTGATAATCTGGCCAAACACTTCTAAACTTTCCTTTGATTTATTGTATAAAGTTAAACACTTAATAATCTGCCAAGACACTTCTAAACTTTTCTTTGATTTATTGTATAAAGTTAAAAACTTGATAATCTGGCGAGACACTTCTAAACTTTCCTTTGATTTATTGTATAAAGTTAATCACTTCATGATTTGGCCACACACTTCTAAACTTTCCTTTGATTTATTGTATAAAATTAATCACTTGATAATCTGGGCAGACACTTCTAAACTTTCCTTTGATTTATTGTATAAAGTTAATCACTTGATAATCTGGCCAAACACTTCTAAACTATCCTTTGATTTATTGTATAAAGTTAATCTTTGGCCAGACACTTTTAAACTTTCCTTTGATTTAATGTATATATAAAGTTAATCACTTAATACTCTGGCCAGACACTTCTAAACTTCACTTTGATTTATTGTATACAGTTAATCACTTGATAATCTGGCCAGACACTTCTAAACTTTCCTTTGATTTATTGTATTAAGTTAAACACTTGATAATCTGACAAGACACTTCTAAACTTTCCTTTGATTTATTGTATAAAGTTAATCACTTGATAATTTGGCCACACACTTCTAAACTTTCCTTTGATTTATTGTATAAAATTAATCACTTGATAATCTGGCCAGACACTTCTAAACTTTCCTTTGATTTATTGTATAAAGTTAATCACTTGATAATCTGGCCAGACACTTCTAAACTTTCCTTTGATTTATTGTATAAAGTTAATCATTTGATAATCTGGCCAGTCACTTCTAAACTTTCCTTTGGTTTATTGTATAAAGTTAATCATTTTATAATCTGGCGAATCACTTCTAAACTTTCCTTTGATTTATTGTATAAAGTTAATCACTTGATTATCTGGCCAGACACTTCTAAACGTTCCTTTGATTTATTGTATAAAGTTAATCACTTGATACTCTGGCCAGACACTTTTAAACTTTCCTTTGATTTATTGTATACAATTAATCACTTCACAATCTGACCAGACACTTCTAAACTTTCCTTTCATTTATTCTATAAAGTTAATCACTTGATAATCTGGCCAGACACTTCTAAACTTTCCTTTGATTTACTGAATATATAAAGTTAATCACTTAATACTCTGGCCAGACACTTCTAAACTTTACTTTGGTTTATTCTATACAGTTATTCACTTGATAATCTGGCCAGACACTTCTAAACTTTCCTTTGATTTATTGTATAAAGTTAAACACTTGAAATCTGGCAATACACTTCTAAACTTTCCTTTGATTTATTGTATAAAGTTAATCACATGACAATCTGGCCATACACTTCTAAACTTTCCTTTGATTTATTGTATAAAGCTAATCACTTAATAATCTGACCAAACACCTCTAAACTTTCCTTTGATTTATTGTATAAAGTTAATCACTTGATAATCTCGCCAGACACTTCTAAACTTTCCTTTGATTTATTGTATAAAGTTAATCACTTGATAATCTGGCCAGACAGTTCTAAACTTTCCTTTCATTAAGTGTATAAAGTTAATCACTTGATAATCTGGCCAAACACTTTTAAACATTCTTTGATTTATTGTATACAGTTAATCACTTCACAATCTGACCAGACACTTCTAAACTTTCCTTTGATTTATTGTATAAAGTTAATTACTTGATAATCTGGCCAAACACTTCTAAACTTTTTTTTGATTTATTGTATAAAGTTAATCACTTGATAATCTGGCCAGACACTTCTAAACTTCCCTTTGATTTATTGTATAAAGTTAATTACTTGATAATCTGGCCAGACACTTCCAAACATTCCTTTGATTTATTGTATAAAGTTAATCACTTCAAAATCTGACCACACACTTCTAAACTTTGTTTTGATTTATTGTATAAAGTTAATCACTTGATAATCTGGCCAGACACTTCTAAACTTTCCTTTGATTTATTCTATAAAGTTAATCACTTGATAATCCGGCCAAACACTTCTAAACATTCCTTTGATTTATTGTATAAAATTAATCACTTCAAAATCTGACCACACACTTCTAAACTTTCTTTTGATTTATTCTATAAAGTTAATCACTTGATAATCCGGCCAAACACTTCTAAACATTCCTTTGATTTATTGTATAAAATTAATCACTTCAAAATCTGACCACACACTTCTAAACTTTCTTTTGATTTATTGTATAAAGTTAATCACTTGATAATCTGGCCAGACACTTCTAAACTTTCCTTTGATTTATTCTATAAAGTTAATCACTTGATAATCCGGCCAAACACTTCTAAACATTCCTTTGATTTATTGTATAAAGTTAAACACTTAATAATCTGCCAAGACACTTCTAAACTTTTCTTTGATTTATTGTATAAAGTTAAAACTTGATAATCTGGCGAGACACTTCTAAACTTTCCTTTGATTTATTGTATAAAGTTAATCACTTCATGATTTGGCCACACACTTCTAAACTTTCCTTTGATTTATTGTATAAAATTAATCACTTGATAATCTGGGCAGACACTTCTAAACTTTCCTTTGATTTATTGTATAAAGTTAATCACTTGATAATCTGGCCAAACACTTCTAAACTATCCTTTGATTTATTGTATAAAGTTAATCTTTGGCCAGACACTTTTAAACTTTCCTTTGATTTAATGTATATATAAAGTTAATCACTTAATACTCTGGCCAGACACTTCTAAACTTCACTTTGATTTATTGTATACAGTTAATCACTTGATAATCTGGCCAGACACTTCTAAACTTTCCTTTGCTTTATTGTATTAAATTAAACACTTGATAATCTGACAAGACACTTCTAAACTTTCCTTTGATTTATTGTATAAAGTTAATCACTTGATAATTTGGCCACACACTTCTAGACTTTCCTTTGATTTATTGTATAAAATTAATCACTTGATAATCTGGTCAGACACTTCTAAACTTTCCTTTAATTTATTGTATAAAATTAATCACTTGATAATCTGGCCAGACACTTCTAAACTTTCCTTTAATTTATTGTATAAAGTTAATCATTTGATAATCTGGCGAGTCACTTCTAAACTTTCCTTTGGTTTATTGTATAAAGTTAATCATTTTATAATCTGGCGAGTCAATTCTAAACTTTCCTTTGATTTATTGTATAAAGTTAATCACTTGATTATCTGGCCAGACACTTCTAAACGTTCCTTTGATTTATTGTATAAAGTTAATCACTTGATACTCTGGCCAGACACTTTTAAACTTTCCTTTGATTTATTGTATACAGTTAATCACTTCACAATCTGACCAGACACTTCTAAACTTTCCTTTCATTTATTCTATAAAGTTAATCACTTGATAATCTGGCCAGACACTTCTAAACTTTCCTTTGATTTACTGAATATATAAAGTTAATCACTTAATACTCTGGCCAGACACTTCTAAACTTTACTTTGGTTTATTCTATACAGTTATTCACTTGATAATCTGGCCAGACACTTCTAAACTTTCCTTTGATTTATTGTATAAAGTTAAACACTTGAAATCTGGCAATACACTTCTAAACTTTCCTTTGATTTATTGTATAAAGTTAATCACATGACAATCTGGCCATACACTTCTAAACTTTCCTTTGATTTATTGTATAAAGCTAATCACTTAATAATCTGACCAAACACCTCTAAACTTTCCTTTGATTTATTGTATAAAGTTAATCACTTGATAATCTCGCCAGACACTTCTAAACTTTCCTTTGATTTATTGTATAAAGTTAATCACTTGATAATCTGGCCAGACAGTTCTAAACTTTCCTTTCATTAAGTGTATAAAGTTAATCACTTGATAATCTGGCCAAACACTTTTAAACATTCTTTGATTTATTGTATACAGTTAATCACTTCACAATCTGACCAGACACTTCTAAACTTTCCTTTGATTTATTGTATAAAGTTAATTACTTGATAATCTGGCCAGACACTTCTAAACTTCCCTTTGATTTATTGTATAAAGTTAATTACTTGATAATCTGGCCAGACACTTCCAAACATTCCTTTGATTTATTGTATAAAGTTAATCACTTCAAAATCTGACCACACACTTCTAAACTTTGTTTTGATTTATTGTATAAAGTTAATCACTTGATAATCTGGCCAGACACTTCTAAACTTTCCTTTGATTTATTCTATAAAGTTAATCACTTGATAATCCGGCCAAACACTTCTAAACATTCCTTTGATTTATTGTATAAAATTAATCACTTCAAAATCTGACCACACACTTCTAAACTTTCTTTTGATTTATTGTATAAAGTTAATCACTTGATAATCTGGCCAGACACTTCTAAACTTTCCTTTGATTTATTCTATAAAGTTAATCACTTGATAATCCGGCCAAACACTTCTAAACATTCCTTTGATTTATTGTATAAAGTTAATCACTTCATGATTTGGCCACACACTTCTAAACTTTCCTTTGATTTATTGTATAAAATTAATCACTTGATAATCTGGCCAGACACTTCTAAACTATCCTTTGATTTATTGTATAAAGTTAATCACTTGATAATCTGGCCAAACACTTCTAAACTATCCTTTGATTTATTGTATAAAGTTAATCTTTGGCCAGACACTTTTAAACTTTCCTTTGATTTAATGTATATATAAAGTTAATCACTTAATACTCTGGCCAGACACTTCTAAACTTCACTTTGATTTATTGTATACAGTTAATCACTTGATAATCTGGCCAGACACTTCTAAACTTTCCTTTGCTTTATTGTATTAAGTTAAACACTTGATAATCTGACAAGACACTTCTAAACTTTCCTTTGATTTATTGTATAAAGTTAATCACTTGATAATTTGGCCACACACTTCTAGACTTTCCTTTGATTTATTGTATAAAATTAATCACTTGATAATCTGGTCAGACACTTCGAAACTTTCCTTTGATTTATTGCATAAAGTTAATCACTTGATAATCTGTCCAAACACTTCTAAACTTTCCTTTGATTTACTGTATATACAAAGTTAATCACTTAATACTCTGGCCAGACACTTCTAAACTTTACTTTGATTTATTGTATACAGTTAATCACTTGATAATCTGGCCAGACACTTCTAAACTTTCCTTTGATTTATTGTATAAAGCTAATCACTTGATAATCTGGCCAGACACTTCTAAACGTTCCTTTGATTTATTGTATAAAGTTAATCACTTGATACTCTGGCCAGACACTTTTAAACTTTCCTTTGATTTATTGTATACAGTTAATCACTTCACAATCTGACCAGACACTTCTAAACTTTCCTTTCATTTATTGTATAAAGTTAATCACTTTATAATCTGGCCAGACACTTCTAAACTTTCCTTTGATTTACTGTATATATAAAGTTAATCACTTAATACTCTGGCCAGACACTTCTAAACTTTACTTTGGTTTATTCTATACAGTTAATCACTTGATAATCTGGCCAGACACTTCCAAACTTTCCTTTGATTTATTGTATAAAGCTAATCACTTGATAATCTGGCCAGACACTTCTAAACGTTCCTTTGATTTATTGTATAAAGTTAATCACTTGATAATCTGGCCAAACACCTCTAAACGTTCCTTTGATTTATTGTATAAAGTTAATCACTTGATAATCTGGCCAGATACTTCTAAACGTTCCTTTGATTTATTGTATAAAGTTAATCACTTGATAATCTGCCCAGCCACTTCTAAACTTTCCTTTGATTTATTGCATTAAGTTAATCACTTGATAATCTGGCCATACACTTCTAAACTTTCCTTTAATTTATTGTATAAAGTTAATCATTTGATAATCTGGCGAGTCACTTCTAAACTTTCCTTTGGTTTATTGTATAAAGTTAATCATTTTATAATCTGGCGAGTCACTTCTAAACTTTCCTTTGATTTATTGTATAAAGTTAATCACTTGATTATCTGGCCAGACACTTCTAAACTTTCCTTTGATTTATTGTATAAAGTTAATCACTTGATACTCTGGCCAGACACTTCTAAACGTTCCTTTGATTTATTGTATAAAGTTAATCACTTGATAATCTGGCCAAACACTTCTAAACTTTCCTTTGATTTATTGTATTAAGTTAATCACTTGATAATCTGGCCAGACACTTCTAAACTTTCCTTTAATTCACTGTGTTTAATTCACATTATTTAAATCTTTAGCAGATATCATCAAATCTTTCTGTAGCAACAGTTGAAAATAAGAATTATGAAAAGAACATTTTTTTGAAATATAAAAGAACACAGTTATCTAGCTAATAAAATAATGAAACATCAAACTTAATGTGTTCAAGAATAAATATACTCAGTAAGACAGTACATTCTATACCAGAGAAAATCCAACTAGTTATAAATACACATACCTGTACATCTACATAGGAGTTAAGTCTCACAAACTTTGTGTGAAATCCTGTCTGTCTGTCAATCCAAGACCTTGAGCCATAAATAAAAGTGATAGGCACGTATTCTCTGAGCTGGTGAATCCGACTAATCATCGGGTGTTTAGCCCATCCAAAGTGAGCCGTCAGGGCCATGAAAGCTTCCTCTCCACTAAAATAAAGAGAAAAATAACAATCTACATACATTATTTGAAAAAGTAGCTTATGTAATAATCACGTTACAACGCAGGTTACACAAAGCTGTATTAAAGTAACTTTATATCATTACAGCATAACACGTATTTTACACTTAAAACACTTAACACTTCAACAATAACACAAGTTGTCAAACATTACATTTGACAAAAAAATATACTACTGATAATTAATAACAATAACATCCATCATCATACAACTGACAACACACTGTTATACATAACTAACAGGTGACAATAACACAGGATACTGCACATGCTTAACGTAACAACACATTTTAAACCATTTATGAACTAATGGGGGGATATACTAAACCAAATTTAATGAAACTCTGCAATAAACAGTCATCTTTTACCTCAGGTTTTCAACTGAAAATTTCAAAACTGTATTGAAAACAATAAAATAATTATTTTATCTCAGTACCACAACTTTCTTTTATTTGTCATTCATACAAAAGTTATATTTCTGACATGTCCAGTTCGTTCTGGTTTTACTGGAATTCATTAAAATACTTTATTTTGTGAATTACAGTGGTAACCACTTTTGGATATGAATCATAAAAAACTTCCTAAACATGTAGTTTTTACAGATGTTTTCTAAACTTCATAAACCTGTAGGTTTTACAGATGTTTTCTAAACTTCCTAAACATGTGGTTTTTACAGATGTTTTCTAAACTTCCTAAACCTGTAGTTTTTACAGATGTTTTCTGAACGTCCTAAACATGTAGTTTTTACAGATGTTTTCTAAACGTCCTAAACATGTAGTTTTTACAGATGTTTTCTAAACATCCTAAACATGTGGCTTTTACAGATGTTTTCTAAACTTCCTAAACATGTAGTTTTTACAGATGTTTTTAAACGTCCAAGACCTATAGTTTTCACACGTTTTCTAACCTTCCTAAACATGTAGTTTTTATAGATGTTTTCTAAACATCCTAAACATGTGGTTTTTACAGATGTTTTCTAAACTTCTTAAACCTGTAGTTTTTACAAATGTTTTCTAATCTTCCTAAACATGTATCTTTTACAGATGTTTTCTAAACTTCCTAAACATGTAGTTTTTACAGATGTTTTCCAAACATCCTAAACATGTAGTTTTTACAGATGTTTTTTAAATGTCCTAAACATGTAGTTTTTACAGATGTTTTCTAAACTTCCTAAACATATATTTTTACAGATGTTTTCTAAACTTCCTAAACATGTAGTTTTTACAGATGTTTTCTAAACGTCCTAAACATGTATTTTTACAGATGTTTTCTAAACTTCCTAAACATGTAGTTTTTACAGATGTTTTCTAAACTTCCTAAACATGTAGTTTTTACAGATGTTTTCTAAAAACAGATGTCCTAAACATGTAGTTTTTACAGATGTTTTCTAAACTTCCTAAACCAGATGTATCCTAAACATGTTTTTACAGATGTTTTCTAAACTTCCTAAACATGTATGTTTTCTAAATTTCCTAAACATGTTTTTACAGATGTTTTCTAAACATCCTAAACCTGTAGTTTTCTTTTACAGATGTTTTCTAAACTTCCTAAACATGTAGTTTTCTTTTACAGATACAGATTTTCTAAATGTTTTAAACATCCTAAACCTGTAGTTTTTACAGATGTTTTCTAACCTTCCTAAACATGTAGTTTTTACAGATATTTTCTAAATGTCCTAAACATGTAGTTTTTACGGATGTTTTCTAAACTTCCTAAACATGTAGTTTTTACAGATGTTTTCTAAACTTCCTAAACATGTAGTTTTTACAGATGTTTTTTAAATGTCCTAAACATGTAGTTTTTACAGGTTTTCTAAACTTCCTAAACATATATTTTTACAGAAGTTTTCTAAACTTCCTAAACATATATTTTTACAGATGTTTTCTATACTTCCTAAACATATATTTTTACAGATGTTTTCTAAACTTCCTAAACCTGTAGTTTTTACAGATGTTTTCTAAACTTTCTAAACATGTAGTTTTTACAGATGTTTTTAAACATCCTAAACCTGTAGTTTTTACAGATGTTTTCTAACCTTCCTAAACATGTAGTTTTTACAGATGTTTTCTAAACTTCCTAAACCTGTAAATTTTACAGATGTTTTCTAAACTTCCTAAACCTGTAGTTTTTACAGATGTTTTCTAAACTTCCTAAACCTGTAGTTTTTACAGATGTTTTCTAAACTTCCCAAATCTGTAGTTTTTACAGATGTTTTCTAAACTTCTTAAACATGTAGTTTTTACAGATGTTTTTTAAACATCCTAAACCTATAAATTTTACAGATGTTTTCCAAACATCCTAAACATGTAGTTTTTACAGATGTTTTTTAAATGTCCTAAACATGTAGTTTTTACAGGGGTTTTCTAAACTTCCTAAACATATATTTTTACAGATGTTTTCTAAACTTCCTAAACCTGTAGTTTCTACAGATGTTTTCTAAACTTCCTAAACATGTAGTTTTTACAGATGTTTTCTGAACGTCCTAAACATGTGGTTTTTACAGATGTTTTCTAAACTTCCTAAACATATATTTTTACAGATGTTTTCTAAACTTCCTAAACATGTAGTTTTTACAGATGTTTTCTAAACGTCCTAAACATGTATTTTTACAGATGTTTTCTAAACTTCCTAAACATGTAGTTTTTACAGATGTTTTTAAACGTCCTAAACCTGTAGTATTTACAGATGTTTTCTAACCTTCCTAAACATGTAGTTTTTATAGATGTTTTCTAAACTTCCTAAACATGTGGTTTTTACAGATGTTTTCTAAACATCCTAAACATGTAGCTTTTACAGATGTTTTTTAAACTTCTTAAACATGTGGTTTTTACAGATGTCTTCTAAACTTCCTAAACCTGTAGTTTCTACAGATGTTTTCTAAATTTCCTAAACATGTAGTTTTTACAGATGTTTTCTGAACGTCCTAAACATGTAGTTTTTACAGATGTTTTCTAAACTTCCTAAACATGTAGTTTTTACAAATGTTTTCTAAACGTCCTAAACATGTAGTTTTTACATATGTTTTCTAAACTTCCTAAACCTGTAGTTTTTACAGATGTTTTCTAAACTTCCTAAACATGTAGTTTTTACAGATGTTTTTAAACATCCTAAACCTGTAGTTTTTACAGATGTTTTCTAACCTTCCTAAACATGTAGTTTTTACAGATATTTTCTAAATGTCCTAAACATGTAGTTTTTACGGATGTTTTCTAAACTTCCTAAACATGTAGTTTTTACAGATGTTTTCTAAACTTCCTAAACATGTAGTTTTTACAGATGTTTTTTAAATGTCCTAAACATGTAGTTTTTACAGGTTTTCTAAACTTCCTAAACATATATTTTTACAGATGTTTTCTATACTTCCTAAACATATATTTTTACAGATGTTTTCTAAACTTCCTAAACATGTAGTTTTTACAGATGTTTTCTAAACTTCTTAAACATGTATTTTTACAGATGTTTTCTAAACTTCTTAAACATGTAGTTTTTACAGATGTTTTCTAAACTTCCTAAACCTGTAAATTTTACAGATGTTTTCTAAGCTTCCTAAACCTGTAGTTTTTACAGATGTTTTCTAAACTTCCTAAACCTGTAGTTTTTACAGATGTTTTCTAAACTTCCCAAATCTGTAGTTTTTACAGATGTTTTCTAAACTTCTTAAACATGTAGTTTTTACAGATGTTTTTTAAACATCCTAAACCTGTAAATTTTACAGATGTTTTCCAAACATCCTAAACATGTAGTTTTTACAGATGTTTTTTAAATGTCCTAAACATGTAGTTTTTACAGGGGTTTTCTAAACTTCCTAAACATATATTTTTACAGATGTTTTCTAAACTTCCTAAACCTGTAGTTTTACAGATGTTTTCTAAACTTCCTAAACATGTAGTTTTTACAGATGTTTTCTGAACGTCCTAAACATGTGTTTTTTACAGATGTTTTCTAAACTTCCTAAACATGTAGTTTTTACAGATGTTTTCTGAACGTCCTAAACATGTGGTTTTTACAGATGTTTTCTAAACTTCCTAAACATGTAGTTTTTACAGATGTTTTCTAAACGTCCTAAACATATAGTTTTTACGAATGTTTTCTCAACTTCCTAAACATGTGGTTTTTACAGATGTTTTCTAAACTTCTTAAACCTGTAGTTTTTACAGATGTTTTCTAAACTTCCTAAACATGTATCTTTTACAGATGTTTTCTAAACTTCCTAAACATGTAGTTTTTACAGATGTTTTCCAAACATCCTAAACATGTAGTTTTTACAGATGTTTTTTAAATGTCCTAAACATGTAGTTTTTACAGATGTTTTCTAAACTTCCTAAACATATATTTTTACAGATAATTTCTAAACTTCCTAAACATGTAGTTTTTACAGATGTTTTTTAAACGTCCTAAACATGTATTTTTACAATGTTTTCTAAACTTCCTAAACATGTAGTTTTTACAGATGTTTTTAAACGTCCTAAACCTGTAGTATTTACAGATGTTTTCTAACCTTCCTAAACATGTGTTTTACAGAGTTTTTAAACGTCCTTTTACATTTACAGATGTTTTCTAAACTTCCTAAACATGTAGTTTTTACAGATGTTTTCTAAACGTCCTAAACATGTAGTTTTTACAGATGTTTTCTAAACTTCCTAAACCTGTAGTTTTTACAGATGTTTTCTAAACTTTCTAAACATGTAGTTTTTACAGATGTTTTTAAACATCCTAAACCTGTAGTTTTTACAGATGTTTTCTAACCTTCCTAAACATGTAGTTTTTACAGATGCTTTCTAAACTTCCTAAACCTGTAAATTTTACAATGTTTTCTAAACTTCCTAAACCTGTACTTTTTACAGATGTTTTCTAAACTTCCTAAACCTGTAGTTTTTACAGATATTTTCTAAATGTCCTAAACATGTAGTTTTTACGGATGTTTTCTAAACTTCCTAAACATGTAGTTTTTACAGATGTTTTCTAAACTTCCTAAACATGTAGTTTTTACAGATGTTTTTTAAATGTCCTAAACATGTAGTTTTTACAGGTTTTCTAAACTTCCTAAACATATATTTTTACAGAAGTTTTCTAAACTTCCTAAACATATATTTTTACAGATGTTTTCTATACTTCCTAAACATATATTTTTACAGATGTTTTCTAAACTTCCTAAACATGTAGTTTTTACAGATGTTTTCTAAACTTCTTAAACATGTATTTTTACAGATGTTTTCTAAACTTCTTAAACATGTAGTTTTTACAGATGTTTTCTAAACTTCCTAAACCTGTAAATTTTACAGATGTTTTCTAAGCTTCCTAAACCTGTAGTTTTTACAGATGTTTTCTAAACTTCCTAAACCTGTAGTTTTTACAGATGTTTTCTAAACTTCCCAAATCTGTAGTTTTTACAGATGTTTTCTAAACTTCTTAAACATGTAGTTTTACAGATGTTTTTAAACATCCTAAACCTGTAAATTTTACAGATGTTTTCCAAACATCCTAAACATGTAGTTTTTACAGATGTTTTTTAAATGTCCTAAACATGTAGTTTTTACAGGGGTTTTCTAAACTTCCTAAACATATATTTTTACAGATGTTTTCTAAACTTCCTAAACCTGTAGTTTCTACAGATGTTTTCTAAACTTCCTAAACATGTAGTTTTTACAGATGTTTTCTGAACGTCCTAAACATGTGTTTTTTACAGATGTTTTCTAAACTTCCTAAACATGTAGTTTTTACAGATGTTTTCTGAACGTCCTAAACATGTGGTTTTTACAGATGTTTTCTAAACTTCCTAAACATGTAGTTTTTACAGATGTTTTCTAAACGTCCTAAACATATAGTTTTTACGAATGTTTTCTAAACTTCCTAAACATGTGGTTTTTACAGATGTTTTCTAAACTTCTTAAACCTGTAGTTTTTACAGATGTTTTCTAAACTTCCTAAACATGTATCTTTTACAGATGTTTTCTAAACTTCCTAAACATGTAGTTTTTACAGATGTTTTCCAAACATCCTAAACATGTAGTTTTTACAGATGTTTTTAAACATCCTAAACCTGTAGTTTTTACAGATGTTTTCTAACCTTCCTAAACATGTAGTTTTTACAGATGCTTTCTAAACTTCCTAAACCTGTAAATTTTACAATGTTTTCTAAACTTCCTAAACCTGTACTTTTTACAGATGTTTTCTAAACTTCCTAAACCTGTAGTTTTTACAGATATTTTCTAAATGTCCTAAACATGTAGTTTTTACGGATGTTTTCTAAACTTCCTAAACATGTAGTTTTTACAGATGTTTTCTAAACTTCCTAAACATGTAGTTTTTACAGATGTTTTTTAAATGTCCTAAACATGTAGTTTTTACAGGTTTTCTAAACTTCCTAAACATATATTTTTACAGAAGTTTTCTAAACTTCCTAAACATATATTTTTACAGATGTTTTCTATACTTCCTAAACATATATTTTTACAGATGTTTTCTAAACTTCCTAAACATGTAGTTTTTACAGATGTTTTCTAAACTTCTTAAACATGTATTTTTACAGATGTTTTTAAACTTCTTAAACATGTAGTTTTTACAGATGTTTTCTAAACTTCCTAAACCTGTAAATTTTACAGATGTTTTCTAAGCTTCCTAAACCTGTAGTTTTACAGATGTTTTCTAAACTTCCTAAACCTGTAGTTTTACAGATGTTTTCTAAACTTCCCAAATCTGTAGTTTTACAGATGTTTTCTAAACTTCTTAAACATGTAGTTTTACAGATGTTTTTAAACATCCTAAACCTGTAAATTTTACAGATGTTTTCCAAACATCCTAAACATGTAGTTTTTACAGATGTTTTTTAAATGTCCTAAACATGTAGTTTTTACAGGGGTTTTCTAAACTTCCTAAACATATATTTTTACAGATGTTTTCTAAACTTCCTAAACCTGTAGTTTCTACAGATGTTTTCTAAACTTCCTAAACATGTAGTTTTTACAGATGTTTTCTGAACGTCCTAAACATGTGTTTTTTACAGATGTTTTCTAAACTTCCTAAACATGTAGTTTTTACAGATGTTTTCTGAACGTCCTAAACATGTGGTTTTTACAGATGTTTTCTAAACTTCCTAAACATGTAGTTTTTACAGATGTTTTCTAAACGTCCTAAACATATAGTTTTTACGAATGTTTTCTAAACTTCCTAAACATGTGGTTTTTACAGATGTTTTCTAAACTTCTTAAACCTGTAGTTTTTACAGATGTTTTCTAAACTTCCTAAACATGTATCTTTTACAGATGTTTTCTAAACTTCCTAAACATGTAGTTTTTACAGATGTTTTCCAAACATCCTAAACATGTAGTTTTTACAGATGTTTTTTAAATGTCCTAAACATGTAGTTTTTACAGATGTTTTCTAAACTTCCTAAACATATATTTTTACAGATGTTTTCTAAACTTCCTAAACATGTAGTTTTTACAGATGTTTTTTAAACGTCCTAAACATGTATTTTTACAATGTTTTCTAAACTTCCTAAACATGTAGTTTTTACAGATGTTTTTAAACGTCCTAAACCTGTAGTATTTACAGATGTTTTCTAACCTTCCTAAACATGTAGTTTTTATAGCTGTTTTCTAAACTTCCTAAACATGTGGTTTTTACAGATGTTTTTAAACGTCCTAAACCTGTAGTATTTACAGATGTTTTCTAACCTTCCTAAACATGTAGTTTTTATAGATGTTTTCTGAACGTCCTAAACATGTAGTTTTTACAGATGTTTTTAAACATCCTAAACATGTAGTTTTTACAAATGTTTTCTAAACATCCTAAACATGTAGTTTTTACAGATGTTTTCTAAACTTCCTAAACCTGTAGTTTTTACAGATGTTTTCTAAACTTTCTAAACATGTAGTTTTTACAGATGTTTTTAAACATCCTAAACCTGTAGTTTTTACAGATGTTTTCTAACCTTCCTAAACATGTAGTTTTTACAGATGCTTTCTAAACTTCCTAAACCTGTAAATTTTACAGATGTTTTCTAAACTTCCTAAAGCTGTAGTTTTTACAGATGTTTTCTAAACTTCCCAAATCTGTAGTTTTTACAGATGTTTTCTAAACTTCTTAAACATGTAGTTTTTACAGATGTTTTTTAAACATCCTAAACCTGTAAATTTTACAGATGTTTTCCAAACATCCTAAACATGTAGTTTTTACAGATGTTTTTTAAATGTCCTTAACATGTAGTTTTTACAGGGGTTTTCTAAACTTCCTAAACATATATTTTTACAGAAGTTTTTTTAAACATCCTAAACCTGTAAATTTTACAATGTTTTCTAAACTTCCTAAACCTGTACTTTTTACAGATGTTTTTCCAAACTTCCTAAACCTGTAGTTTTTACAGATGTTTTCTAAACTTCCCAAACCTGTAGTTTTTGCAGATGTTTTCTAAACTTCTTAAACATGTAGTGTTTACAGATGTTTTCTAAACTTCCTAAATATGTAGTTTTTACAGATGTTTTTTAAACATCCTAAACCTGTAAATTTTACAGATGTTTTCTAAACTTCCTAAACCTGTAGTTTTTACAGATATTTTCTAAACTTCCCAAATCTATATTTTTTACATTTCATTTACTCCATGTTGAGACAGTTTATAATGAGATTCAATCCAATGGTATTTAACCCTTGTCTACAGATGTTTTCAAACGTAAGATTCATTAGTAGTTGTTCAGGTTACATGCTGTAACATTATAAAAGTGGTTGCAATGTAGGACTGCAAAACTAAAACCACAAACACAGAAGAAAAACCACATGAGAAGAAAAAGACACAGATAAATGAATTCTCAAAGGATGAAATTTTCTCAGCAAATATAAACCTATTTTCTCTGGTGAGCAGAAAAAATTAAACAAATCAAAAAGTACACATTTACAGATGAAAATCTTTAATTGTACACAGAAATACTCTCAACCATTGTTATTTTTGTCACACCAAGTCGACGCCACAGAACAACAGTATCAATAGTGAGATATTTTTGAGTTAATAACTGTTGAAATAGAGTTATGGTTGTGAAGTTTGCTGTAGAGAATTTCTTGCCAGGAATGATACTGTTAAAAATGACGATTATAACACAACAACACGTGGTAGAGTTATTAAAATAATCAGTTCTTACGTTGGTTTCTGTGCATTACAGTGATATATATATGATGGAATGGCTTCTTTATCTTGAACAACAGAGTTAAACTTTTGGCACAAGTCAGGTCGAATCTTCTCAACCAATCGTGGACCTGCAACAGAGACATTTATGTTCCAGCAGTTTAACAAAATTCTTCATAATAACTTGGTAAAGTTTTCACTGTTCTTAACCAACCATCTTATATTTTGATTAAATATTTGAATGTTACAATGTAAGGGAATGTTAACTAAACACTAGTCAGTGTCAGCTACAGTTTCAGTACAGTAAGAGTTTCTAGTCTTTCAGTGTAAACCTTTCTCTGTAAAAGGTTAAATGATACTGGATCAGTTGCACACACAACCATTATAACACTTAAAGTGACCCTTCTTAACTTACGTTTCTTAACAAGATTACAACTGTGACCTTAATGGCTCTTGAGACAATTAGGTTTTATGTTTAGAATTTTCTAGGGAACTTTTAACCTCACTCAACTTAAGATCTAAAAACCAAGATTTAATGTTTAGAAGTGTTTGCTCACCCCACGGTCCAGTTACTCTGAGAGCAGCTAGGGGATTAAATGGGCGTAACATGGTAGCAACTAGTTTCACCCACATTGGAAGTTCATAGTGATGACTTGTTGTGATTGGTCTTTCAGGAAATCCCCAGGGATCAGCCAATATCAAGTGAGCTATTCTGTCAGGATGAGCCATTGCATATGAAGTTGCTAAATAACCACCTAAGCTGTGGCCTAGGAGAACCATTCTGTTAAGACCTACCTTATTTCTCCATGCCTCTATACCTGCAAAGATAAAGACATTTATTACATCAAATGTAGAGAAAGCACACACACACACACTGCTGAGTTTCACTTCAACAATTCACCAGACACAAAGAAAGTAAACACACATACACACACAAATGCAAACGCAAACTAACGTGGCAGGGATTTAGTTTAGAGAGAGAGAAATCAGAAGAATTCTCTTTCCAACTGGGGTGTTCAGGAACATTGTGGTTCCTCTTCATCCCCTTTCGTGGAAGGTTATTGAATTTAGCTGGTTTTTGTTTGGTTTTTTTTTGCACTCTTTTTGGGTGAAGGAGTGAAGTTGGTCATAATTAATATTATTCATGAACGAGGCAAAGGTAACACTGGAGAAAACAGCCAGAACTCGCGACCCTCACAGGAGGCCCGGCATAGCCAAGCATGTTAAGGCGTGCGACTCGTAATCTGAGGGTTGCGGATTCGCATACACACACATTGCATATGGTTTGTTTTTAAATAATTCTGATATGAAATTCTGCAAGCCACTAAACAGCGTTCTCAACATAGAAGTTATTTTTAATTATAAAGATAACAAATGTTGTTTTAAGGGTCAAGCAAGGTCACTTACTCGATACCATCCACTGCTTTACTGGTTGATTCAGATTACTTATTCAATGACAATCATTATTTTACTGGTTGAGCCAGGTGACTTATTCAATGACAGCCACTGTTTTACTGGTTAAGTCAGGCAACTTATTCAATAACAACCACTGTTTTACTGGTTGAGCCAGATGACTTATTCAATGACAACCACTGTTTTACTGGTTGAGCCAGGCGACTTATTCAATGACAACCATTGTTTTACTAGTTGAGTCAGATGACTTATTCAATGACAACCACTGTTTCACTGGTTCAGCCAGATGACTTATTCAATAACAACCACTGTTTTACTGGTTGAGCCAGGCGACTTATTCAATAACAACCACTGTTTTACTGGTTGAGCCAGGCAACTTATTCAATAACAACCATTGTTTTACTGGTTGAGCCAGGCAACGTATTCAATAACAACCACTGTTTTACTGGTTGAGCCAGGCAACTTATTCAATAACAACCACTGTTTTACTGGTTGAGCCAGGCAACTTATTCAATAACAACCACTGTTTTACTGGTTGAGCCAGGCGACTTATTCAATGACAACCACTGTTTTACTGGTTGAGCCAGGCATCTTATTCAATAACAACCACTGTTTTACTGGTTGAATCAGTAAAAGCCTCTGTTTGAAAGCTGGTTGGACTGTAGTATTAGTTTAAAACTCAATAATTACCTTTATCAGAAAGTTTGTCATGATTTAGAGAGGTGTCATAACTTTTATTCTATTATTTATTACTCTAATGCATTATTTAGTTATGTTCAGAAACCTTTTTTTTCTACCATTTTTACAATTTCTGAAAATGTAAACATAGTAAATAAACAGTATTCCAGCTATAACAAGTAGAACAACCCAGTGTTTAATTTCAAATTGAGTAAAAACCAAAAAATATTAGATTGAAGATAATCTGACAGTTTAAAAGTAACAAAAAATACAAAGTTACAAAGTGTTGTTTTTTATCTTCATCAGGTGCAAAGCTACAAACTGGACCATTTGTGCTGTCCCAAAACATGTTGAAACTCAAATTTTTTAACATTAGAAGCATGAAAACTTAAGAACCAAGTCAACTCGGGACCCACTCTTTACAAACCATACATTGAAAACCTATAAAACTATTTACTGATATCGTTCCTTTGGTAAATAAATATATTTCAACAAAGCATCAGAAATTGTAATTAGCTTTTGGACAGAAATATTTTTGGTCCAAATATGGATTTTATGTTTCCAAAGATAAAACTTAATGATTTTTAAAAGCTTGGACCCACAAAACTTTCATTAAAAACAGTGTTATTTTCATATCACCATTGGATCAGCTAGTTGTGCAGTTTTCTTTCAGTAATTTAATAAGCTACAGTAAATGGTTCAATTTTATTAAATATTTTCACATTCCAAGCTAACATATAATTAAAAAAAACAAAAACACATTTATGACACTGTAGAGAAAGTTGAACCGTACAAGAAAAGATATGAAAACTGACAGTCTTAGATTCACATTTACTAATTCAGGATTATCCTGATGTTTCCTGCTAATAAGTCACATAAAACGTTCATTACTCAAGTTTCAACTACTACCTTTGTAAGAACTAAGCTAAGGAAGAATCTAATGAGTTGAAATAATGATTTACTGAATCCAACAGTTCTGACAGAACAGTCCAAGTTGTATTAATTACACCTTAACCGAATATGCTCTCGTTTTGAATAAACTGTAATTTTTAATACATTTTCTTAAGTTTTTACCTCTGTCACTCAAGTACAGTAAACAGTTGACTACAAAACTGTTTAAAACATACAACTCAGCAATGAGTTATATCTAAAGAAATAATGTTCCATACTTTCAACAAATTGTCTTTCCACCTCAAAGGGCTCAGAACTGAATACTGGTCGAGAACTCTGTGCAAATCCCAGCAAATCAAAAGCATACGTGGGTCTGAAGGAGGAAATACTATCAATATTCAACACCCACAATCCAACACCAGACCCAAATCCATGGAGAAGAACAATTGGTAAACGGTCATTTCTCTGATCTGCATTTACTTTGATGGTCCACATTCTGTTGTCTTCCAGTGTCCACAATCTTCCCACATTAACGAATTGGCTGTCACATTTCTTATTGATAACTGAAACATGAATTCAAAAACCTTGTTAAACAATGTAAACACACGTAACATAAAAACCTCGTTAAACAATGTAAACACACGTAACATAAAAACCTCGTTAAACAATGTAAACACACGTAACATAAAAACCTCGTTAAAAAATGTAAACACACGTAACATAAAAACCTCGTTAAACAATGTAAACACACGTAACATAAAAACATTGTTAAACAATGTAAACACACGTAACATAAAAACCTTGTTAAACAATGTAAACACATGTAACATAAAAACCTTGTTAAACAATGTAAACACACGTAACATAAAAACATTGTTAAACAATGTAAACACATGTAACAGAAGTTGTTTATTGATACCTACTGGTTAAAGGAATACTTACTGACGTTATGTAACAGTCAGTGAACTGTTTCTAAATTAATTTGAAACTAAGCAACTGGCAATCTAGAAGCTTTCTTCTCTCTCTTTGGTTAAGTTTACAGTTTTCATGAAATATTCTATCAGCCCTCATGAGATCAAGAAAGCAGGATCTTTTTCAAGTTTGTGTTTGATAAACAAAACAAGTTTAATGTTTTTTAATTAGATATCAAACACATAAAACATAAAACACATAAAACTGTAACTTAATCCCAGTCACTATACTGTTAAATATTAGAACAACGAAAGTGGCACTGGCATTGTTGGTAATAGCACTTAGTCTTGTAGCTGACATGAGTGTAACAGTGATGTATATTCCGAGTTGTAGCTAGGGTCAAAACTGTCACCTCCTTGTACATCACTATATTTCCTTATCTTCATGACGTGTAATATGTTATCTGTTGTGTGTGATATTTCATCACGATTAATACTTGAATGTTATTACCCGACATACAGAGGCCTCCAGGACCTCAAGTTTGACCCCGTAACATCGAAGAGCAAATAACTAAGATGCTTCCTGATTAGCTACAAATAAAACAATATTTACAGGAGTAATATTTAATATAATTAATATTTACAGGAGTCATATTTAATATAATTAATATTTACAGGAGTAATATTTAATATAATTAATATTTACGGGAGTAATATTTAATATAATTAAACTTATAAACTAAAACTATTCTGAAAAATGATGAGATAAAAATATACCTTATAAAAAAGAAAAAAAGATTTCTATTTCAAGTTTTCTCCTGTCTTTGTAACCTTCCCAATAATAATATAATAAAATAAAATGTTGTATATCTTTAAACTTAAAAGTCTACAAAAACATGAAAATAAAATGTGAATAAACGTGCCACACAGCTATAAAGAAAATGTTAAAAATCCAAGAATGAACTTTATAAACAATTCCAACTTCTCTGCTGGGACATAGATACATCATTACACAACATGGGACATAGACATTATTTATAAAATACAATGTGAAAACTGCCACAAATTCTATATCGGAGAAACAAGTAGAAAAATAAAACCAGATTCAAAGAACATAAAAAGTCACCTTCACACGTTTTCGAACACTGCAAGTCAAATAAACACAACATAACCATAGAAAACACTCAAATACTAAATAAAGAAACAAACATAAACAAACACAAAATTAAAGAAGCCTTACTTACACAACAACTCAAGCCCAAAATAAACCAATACAAAGGAACACTTTTATACCTATATTAATAAATATATCTAACATCTAAGCACCCCCTGTACATTCCTACACTCAGTTACACAACCCCCTTCAAACATGCGGTCAGCTATCGGTCAGTTACCACTTTCTTTGTTTATGAACCTGACGATGACCAAAGAAGGTCGAAACATTGTTTGCTCCTCTACATAAAAAAATTTTCGCAACCCATACCAGCCATTTTTACATATATATGGGGCATAGACACATCTCACACAACATGGAACACAAATGCATGTCTTCACACAACATGGGACACAGACTAATTATCCTCACACAAAAAGAATGTATCTACATGGTTCTTATGTTCCATCCATCTTGTTTATTCTTTAAATTAATTTGTTTTTAAACCAATTATTATGCTACCATTTTATAAAGAAAAACATAATTCATATAAATCAATATATCAAATATATAATCACTGTTATACAGCTAATAACACTTCACACACAGGTAAGTTGACAACCTGGACTAGAACTGTTCAAGTTAAAAGTCTACAACACTTACACGAAAAAACTCTTTGCTCTGAGGCTGCTAGTTCTTCAACTGAAGTTGGGCACCAACGAATCCAGCCCTTCGCCCAATTAGGAACAAATTTCCAAAGTATCATAAATACATTCACTATCAGCCCCACTATTGAAACAACCAACCTGATGAATGAGACAATAAAAATGAAGGTAAACACTGTACATTTGCTAAATATAGGCTCATTTCTAGTTAAAAGAATACCCATTTGATGAATGAGACAATACAAATGAAAGTAAACACTGTACATTTGCTAAATACAAGCTCATTTCTAGTTAAAAGATTATTTCAAGTCCCGAATCTCTCAGTTTTTCCATTAAAATATAACACTAATTACTTCAAAAAATACATGTTGTTCTATACTTTAATCATTTGGTTAGATACACTGATTATTTAAAGCCTGAAAGACAAGTGAATTTGACCACTTTAACACCTTAAGATATTAAACCAAAAGAAGTTTAATGATGGTTGGCCGATGTCAGCACAAATACACACATATCTTTAATATAAACTGTTAATATTACAGTGTAACTCTATAAAACTTATGATGAAAGTTAATCCAGGAATCATTGACATGAGGCCAAAAGAAGGACTCTATCATCTTTGTGTACTTGAAGGCCTCCAACTTCTCTGTACTGATTATAAAAGAACAAGTTCCAGGTGATTTAAAAGGGTAATTTGCTTACAAATTAACTCTTTTAATTTGCATTAACAGAGGGCAATGCCTTGCGGGGGTTGATAAGGAAATTTACAGAGTTCTGAAAACTAAAAATATGTTTCAATATTTGTTTCCATTTCCTCGAGGATGGGTGTGAAAACATAATCTTGGAGAACCTAATGGTTTCTTTCTAATCCACATGTTGTCACCTTCACTATGTTGGTGATTGAGGATGCAACACTCCTCCAGGGGAAGCTAAGGCACAGATTTTGGGATGGTTTCAGCCCCAGGAGGCATCACCCACTGTTAACAGTTTAAAGTTTCACTAATGTTGTTTACATTAGTTTATGGACTAAATACATAACTGATTCGCTGTTTTAAAATATACACACATTTTAATAATGTTTATTTTATTAATCTCAATTCTGACAAAATTACGAATTATGTAACGTAAATGTTAGTAAGTGTTATAACTATCAAATTACTACAGTTAAGGATGTTTTTGAAATATTGTTAAAACAAAAAGTTCAAATGTTGTTTAAGTTTTTTCTAACATTCTGTGGTACATTCATCGTAAATATTAGATGTAATATAGTTTTTTAATAAAGATTAAAAATAAGAACAGCCAACTATATACTTTAGTAGCAGATCTTAAATTAAAAAATGTACGTATAATTAATCAAGTTAATCTATATTCAATAATGACAAAGTCGCAATAATTTTACAATTAAAACTCCGAAACTATAGCTCTGTAACTTACCCTTCACTAGTTGATGTGAAATTATCCGTCTGCTTTGATTTATTTCCCATAAATTATTATTATCATAATAACTGATAAATAAATTACTTCAAATAGTAACACTATGAATTACGACAAACTTACTGACTTTATAAGTTGTTTTTTTTTCTTTTTCAAGCAAAAGCTGTCGCCTTTGACTTTTTTTCACCTTAGCCTCGCGAATTTAGGGTACAAGTTACAAAATAGAGAGGATTAGTTAACTACACATTTCTAAAAGTTGCTGGCGTGTATAATATATATGTGAAAAAACTCATTTATCAATGATAAAACTAGGTCAAGTTACAGCGTAATCTCTCACAAACTACATGTAACACAATGAAAAGTTAAGATTACAGGTCAGAAACGTGTTATCGATCAAGGTCTGTAAAATAAATAAACTAACGCCATCTTAATCATTTTATTAACTGCGGTCTGTAAAATATTTTGGCATTTTAGCTTAAATTTAACTCTAGAAGTAATATTTCAATTTTAAGAAATATACTTTCAATATAAATTTTAAATAAATAACTTATCTAACTTCCTGATATTTTTATATAATGAAATAGTTCATAATTATCAGTCCTATTTCATCTTTCTTAACATAAACAATAACAGTACAGCCAGTTTAACGCTTGCTACTTTCATCTGGTGCAAACAATTTAAATTTCAATCAGTCAGAAAAAGGGCGTTTGTCAGCCACAATGATTTTCATATAAATTCAAATATTTAATAGTATGTAAGCTATATAAATATAATAGTACTTTCTGTTGTATGCCCTTGTAACTGTCAGGTCATCTCATACGTAATGTCCGAAAATTCAGCACAGAAAGTTCATCATCATTTCTGTCTTTGAAGAAGACTTTAATGACTGAAATATGTAGTAGAAAGTGTATAAAAATGTTCAGACAAATGAAACAAACCAAACTCCACTTTTTCAGCTCACTAATCAAATAAGCCCTTATGAAGATGGACGTGTCTGAGGAGCGCATTAGGCAAATAATGCTTTATGAGTTTAAAAAAGGCAATAGTGCAGAAGAAACTATACGAAACATTCAAGATGGTTATGGTGCGGAGTCTCTCAATGAAAGAAAATGTCGAAGGTGGTTTCAGAAGTTCAGATCAGGTCACTACAGCTTAAGTGATGCGCCTCGTTTAGGTCGTCCTGTTGAGTTTAATGACGACTTGTTGCTGGCTGTACTTGATGAAGATTGTGCTGTAACAGTTGAAGAACTAGCACAGAAGCTTAATTCAACCCATTCAACAATTCATTGTCATCTGCAACAGCTTGGAAAGGTGTCAAAACTTGGAAAATGCTGACAGATTTGACAGAAGCCAACCTTAGAGCAAGAGTGGACATTTGCACTTCTCTGTACTCTCGTGAACATAACTTATCTTTTTTGGACAGGTTAGTAACTGGAGATGAAAAATGGATTTAATTATTCCCAGATTTCCCCTAAAGAAGAAAGGTCCACCTTTCGAGAGCGCTCGGGTTATAAAGGTTTCTATTTCAGTTTTAAGCGTTTGGTGGAATATTATTGGTGTGATCCAATTTAAGTTGCTGCCAGCCATTGCAACGATTACATCAAACTTCTATTGTCAACATTTAGAGAGCTTGAACGTTGCATTAAAAGAAAAGAGGTCTGCTTTGATCAATCGTAAAGGTGTTGTGTTACACCAGGATGATGCACGGTCTCATACAGGATCACATCTGTAAAGATTGAAGAGCTAGACTGAGAAAAACTTCCACATCCTTTTTATTCTCCAGACCTTGCCCCGTCTGATTATCGTCTATTCTGAAGTTTTCAGGGCTATCTTGATGGAAAAAAGAGCTTGGAACACATGAAGATGTCAAAACTACCCTTTCTACATTTTTTTCTTCCAAACCCCAAGAATTGTATAAAAGTGAGGTTCAGAAGCTTGTGAATCATTGGCAGGAAGTAATTAATAGTAATGGAACATACATTACTGATTTAATAACATTAAAAGTGTTTGAAATCCTTTTCCTTTTCATGAACTTAAAATCTGACATTACTTAATGGATGACCCAATACTTTACAAGGTGTGGATGGACCTTCACCAGAATTACATGAAGATTCATTAGGTCCATGCCAGGGTACGTGCAAATTTTCAGTTTTGCGGTTTCTAAGTTTGTTTCTTTTTTTTTTTAATGGTACTTCGCCTCCTCAGATAGATCTTCACCAGACCTATTGCAAGGTTCTGTGGGTTCATGTAGAGATACATGCAACCTTACGGCTTCAAATTTTGTGTTTTTAAGTTTTTATGGACGTTCCTACAATTACATATAATCAACTGTTCATGTTCTAAGATAAACTTTCATTGATGATGAACTTCCATAACTTCCGTCCAGGGGTCGAGTACACCAGCTCGTCATTAGTAAGATTGTTTGTTTTAGCGGCCCCTTGGAGTCTAGAATGGATCTTAAACTTGTAATTTATCACTGTTCCAACGGAAAACTGTTATTAAGAACGTCTGAAAAAAGTAAGTGCCGGGGAGACACCATTTATATTATTAAACTGCTGTATCGGTGTGAAGTAGATTAACTTTGTGAATTTTAATTTTATCAAATTTGTTCTAGTTATTGGAAGGCCACCACGAGAAGCTAAGTAGTGTGAACGAATGAAACTAGTTTAACAAACCGCATATTTCACTGTAATAGAATGAATATAAAATTATTATTATGAATTTAAAAAAGCTAGAAGGAGTTAAGAGTGATTTATTTGCTATAATATAAAAATATGAAACGCAATAAAGTAAATGAATGATAGTGATAATATAGTATTATCGAAAGTAGGCCCGGTGATTAAAGCACTCGACTCGTAATTCGAGGGTCGCAAGTTCGAATCCCCATCGCACCAAACATACTCGCCCATTCAGCCGTGGGGATGTTATAATGTTACAGGCAGTTCCACTATTCGTTGGTAAATGAGTAGCCTTCCCTCTAGTCTTACACTTTTAAATTAGGGACGGCTAGCACAGATAACCCTCGTGCAACTTTGCGCGAAATTTAAAACAAACCAAAACACTGAAATCTCCTGTTGTATGATATAGCTCTTTATATTTGCATTTCATAATTAATTTCGGGTAATATATAACTATTTCTTCTGTCATGGTACTTGCATAAATGAATTTACATTTTCTTCAGTATATTATAGTAATTAACCTAATTATGTATAAACATACAAGGGTGGACATAAAAACAGCGTCCCTTGAAAATGTTAATTTGTTATATCTTTTATTGGACAGCAGAACAATATATAAAACTATATTTTTACAACGCTCTCGACAAGAATTGCTCAAATATGATCTCAAATTCAGAACTTTTGATTATTTTAGTTACATTTTATTATATAATGTGTTCTGTACCGCTGTAGTTTCTCATATATTCTTATTTCAATTTATCTATAAATGATGAATAAAGTTTTTTTGTAATTCTTGATGACGAGAAACCCACTTGAAGTAAAAATGTATCTCAGAACGACTGGTCGAAACATTGTCTCTGCTTTATTAGTAAAAGTGTTAATACCCATACCAGCGGGGTCCGGCAGGGCCAGATGGGTTAAGGCGTTCGACTCGTAATCTGAGGGTCGCGGGTTCGAATCCCCGCCGCACCAAACATGCTCGCCCTTTCAGCCGTGGGGGCGTTATAATTTAACGGTCAATCCCACTATTCGTTGGTAAAAGAGTAGCCCAAGAGTTGGCGGTTGGTGGTGATGACTAGCTGCCTTCCCTCAAGTCTTTCACTACAAAATTAGGAACAGCTAGCGCAGATAGCCCTCGAGTAGCTTTGCGCGAAATTCAAAAACAACAACGACCCATACAGGCCGTTCTGAGATACAAGTATCTCTGTAATTGTGAACTTGTTAAAAGATATTTTATAAATAAGAGAATCAGTGTTGTGGAATGGTCCGATCACTTACATGAAATCAATGGGATTGAAAATTTATGAGCTGAATTAATAGGTCTCAAACCAAACCCATAATATGGATTTTATGAAGTACCCAAAGAAGGATAGTAGTCAATCACTCGGGAATATCTGGACAAATTGTCGATATAAAGCAGTACTGAAATACAAGGGTGCACTGACTAAATATTAACTTGTTTCTTTTTTAATTTCGCGCAAAGCTACACGAGGATTATCTGTGTTAGCTAGCCGTCTCTAATTTTTCAGTTTAAGACTAGAGGGAAGGCAACTATTCATCACCACCCACCGCCAACTCTTGGGCTACTCGTTTACCAACGAATAGTGGGATTTACCGTCACATTATAACGCCCCCGCGGTTGAAAGGCGAGCATGTTTGGTGTGACGGAGATTCGAACCCATGACTTTCAGATTACGAGTCTAGTGCCTTAACCACCTGGCCATGCCGTGCCTTTAACTTGTGAAACTGGTTCGTGTTATTTTTAGATTCATTTTTATGCTCGATTATTGCAGAGAAACTTGTTTGGTCATTTCGTAGAGTAACTGGAACACGAATAATGTTCCAGCACCACTAGAAAATGGATTGAAATAAAGTTATGGATTAAAAGAAAAGTTTTGTATGTTTGTTAAGTTCTTTCATTATTTTTAAGAGACGATGATTCTATTTATATACATGTCAGAATATGACAAACAAAAAAGCTATGAGACATCAGATTCCAATAGTGAGTTTATTCCATAACTCATAATTTTACAGTTTTTACCAGAAATGAAAATAAACTATCACTTCGTGCAGTCACTCTATTATATCTTCATACCGTTATGCATACCTTTACCTTAAAATGGAATAATTATGATTGTGAAAAAACACCAAATACCAAACTGAAACAAAGTTAGAGTGTGAATATTGTACGCATATTGATATCAATATATTTTTTCTTTAACAATATTGGTTTCAATAAATATATACGTACACACACATATACATATATATTTGTTTGTTAATTATGAAAATTATTTTGGTCTGTTATCTTAACATACAGGGTAACCTAAATATCCTAAACCAGTTGGACATCGTGAAATTTATTGGGATTATGGTCGAAAACACCGATAACAGCGAAGGTTTCCAATTGATGAATCATTGCATTTTAATCTTTATAAACTTTGGAATACTATTTGCTGACTCAGTATTAATATAAGTTATTGATAATAATGTTATGTACTGCTTAGAATATTCTTATAATTAATAAAAACGTTTAATGGATTGTTAACAACATTTTACGAGAACGAATTTTATATGCTAATTTAGTGATGTGCTGTTCCAGATGCGAGACGTAGAGCTGTGGACGATATTTTTAGCACTTGATTCGTTGGACAGTGCAATACGGTTGTGGTTATTTACTGGTAGAGGAATATACGTCACGGCTCTTTTCTGAAAACAATGTTTGAAAAGCAAAATTGTTAAACGATGTAGAGAAACAGAACGTAACATGTGCAAAACATGGAAACTATTCTTCCCCATGTAATCAGAAAATCTGACTGAGCTAAGTGTTCAGGACAACAGCAGTTTAGTCAGGACCAATACTCTTATTCTCAAAGTGAAGGTTATGGTTTCCAAACATAACCCTCTAGCGCAAAATGTCACTGAGATAAAATTTAAAATATTTAATTGTGCTACTAACGATAAAATTAATAAATATTTGACCCCGACGAAGGTTCACAAGTTTACAAAAAACTAAGGTTGTATTTCACGATAAAGATGGCAGAAGGAACCAGATTGAAAGTCATCCCATTTTGCACCTTTGATCTGTCACGATCTTGAAGAGTAAGTGAAAAGTCAAGACATGTACTTTAAAGAAGCATCATTTTCACGAACAGAAGACTGTTAGAGGAAAAACTGATGTCTGTCTTCAATGGTCATCACGATGAACTTGAAAAACAACGGAAGATGAGGTTTACAGAGAAACCTGGAAAATCTTTTATTGTAAGTACAGAAGTAGAATAAAAGATAAATTCCAAGAAAGACGATGACCCTAAAAGAAATCTAACAACTCATCTACGATATTATTTGTCAAAGATGCATTTGATTGTGTTGTCGTTGATGGTGGTGAAGTTGTGGTCACGGTCGTTGTGGGTGGATTTGTTGTAGTTTCTAGAAGTGCTTCTGCAGACACAACAGGAATAGAAGTTGTTGTCAAGGCCGATGTTGTCGATTCAGATGGTATCGTTCCATTTATAGCATTTTCAAGGATTACATTGGTGAGCATTGCAATTATAGGCATATCTGAAATAATGTTCAAAATCATATAAAATCCAAACACCTGCGACAGCTGGAAATCCCCCTCATTTTCCCAAGTTTCCACCTCTTTGGCTAACTCTACCAAAGCAGAATAAAACCCAATAATGCTGCCCTTTCCGATACGAGGCAGAACTGGAAAATTACCAAGAACCGTTTGATGTCCTTGCCTCCTTATCCTTCTCGGTGTGGCATGGCGATCGACAAGAAATGTTGAAGAGTCTAGTTTGCACTTCATCGGGTCACCTGAAGATGGATGAAAAATATGATAAAAATACGATTTGGAAATTCATTTTAGTTTGGCCATAAAACTTGTTTCAAATGTGAGTTTTAGGATTTCTAGTCTTTTTATTCGTAGGTATAAAACGAACAATATTGAATGATTGTTGCATAAAACAATCGAAGATGTTGTGTCTGAGAATATGAAATTCAAAAACTAACAATACTTAGTGTCTGCGTGTGTTTTCTTACAGCAAAGCTACAGCGGGCTATCTGCTGAGTCCACCGAGGGGAATCGAGCCCGTGGTTTTAGCGTTGTAAATCCGTATACTTACCGCTGCACCAGCAGGGGACAATACTTATTCTGGCACACCACAAGATAAAATACCAAAAAATGAAATATTCCTTTGTTAATAAAACGTGTACATAAAAAGATTGTTATTATTTAGTATTTAACGAACATAAAACCGTATTAATTAGGTACAAAACTGCCCGTGGCATTGCTCTTTAATAAACCTATGATGAAGATAAAGGGTCATAAAACACACAACTTTTCAGGTTAAAATCACAGAATATTTTTGTTTTTCACACTACTAATAAACTTAACCGAAAAAAAAAAGCCAGGTGTGAACCAGTAGTTCGCATACTTGACTTTGAATACTTTGGTTCATGGTTTACACCTCATTGCCTTTTCATACTTTGGGGCCGTGGGTGCGTTATAAGTGTGACGATCAAATATTTCAATTCCATTAGAATTCCCCAATGATTTCCGGTGTGTGCCACAGACTAGCTACTTTGCTTCTGGTCAGTAAGTTCAAAATTAGGGACGACTAGCACAATTAAACCACGAGCAGCTTCGTGTGAATATAATAAAAACACAAACAACTGGTTGTAAAATTCACGTGACTTCAAAGTCGAAAATCACACCCATTTCTTTAATTATACTTCTGAATTTTGTATTATGTTTTGAGAAGATAATCTCTGCCTGTCTTTATATCGTGGTCTGAATATTTACTGGATCAAGTACTACAATGTGGATGGCCAGGTGGTTAAGGCACTCGACTCGCAATCTGAGGGTCGTGGGTTCGAATCACCGTCGCACCAAACATGCTCGCCCTTTCAGCCGTGGGAACGTTATTATGTGACGGTCAATTCCACTATTCGTTGGTAAAACAGTAGCCCAAGAATTGGCGGTGGGTGGGGATGACTAGCTCCCTTCCCTCTAGTCTTACTCTAGTAAGATATCCCTAGTGTAGCTTTGCGCGAAATTCAATAAACAAACTACAATAAAAATTGAGTCAAAACGATTCATACAGTACTAGTTGGAAGGTAGTTCAAAGTCTTAAAAATGGCATAAAGATAATTTTAATTAATAAAACAATAAAGGATATAATTAATATAAATAACTCCCAAATAAACAACACAAAATTTCAAAAGGAAGCTAGAATTTCACATTAATATCAAGATATGTATCTATACATATCAGTTGCTAACTTATGTTATGACACTCGATTTTGGTTTGATGCCGGAAGCTAATGACGGATAACTCATAAAGAGATACATTAATCAACCACGTCATCACAGACAATAACAAAATGTTCGTAATTACACAACATAAAACTTATGTATAACCACTCAAAAACCTTTCAACATTTGAGAATTTATAATGGTAACATTCTAGGTTTGATCCTATGTTTGACGACAAACAAAAAATACGTCTAAAGCTCTAATTTGTTACACTTGCTACAAGCTGGTACAGGCATATTCACAGCTTTGTACTGTTACAAGTTGGTATAGGCATATTTACAGCTTTCTTTTGCTACACTTGGTGTAGGTATATTCACAGCTTTGTTCTGCTACACTTGTTACAAGTTAGTTTAGGTATATTCACAGCTTTGTTCTGTTACACTTGTTACAAGTTAGTATAGGTATATTCACAGCTTTGTTCTGCTACACTTGTTCAACTGATGCTAAAAACATTTAATACACGTTCAAAATATTTACAAAATCAGATATACCATGTTTTACTGTAAATAGCATATTTTTTACAATACACCATGTTTTACTGTCAGTAATACATTTTTTACAATACATCAAGGCTTACAACTGTCCATAACTGCTTTTCGCATTTGTTTCCAGCGCATGTCACTTCCATTTCTGGGAAGACGACACTAATCGACCGAGATCGTATCTTTGGTCCAGCCAAAACGGACATGTATGTTACTTTCCAGCACAGACCCAATCAATAAAAGCATTTCAGGAGCAACATAGGTAAACTTTTTTTTTTTTTTTCTTCAAAGAAGTGAAACTAGATCCGAGCCAGATCTAAATTTAGTAACAATACATTTCTTCAGACCTCATATCTAAAACACCACAAACGGATCGTGCTAATGTTTGTCAGTCCTCTGACAGGTTGTTTAGGTTTAGGTTGCTTAGTTGAATAGACTGTTTCCACAACAGACCGTCCATTCAATTAAATCTAATCGGTTTGTTTCTGACAAAAGAAGTGGAGGGAAAAAATGCATGCCACCACTGTGGTTTTCTCGGTTTTAAGTTTTCACTTCTTTATGACAATATAGAATTTAAATCTTTTGACTTACGTTCTCCAAAAACTTCAAAATACGGCACAGTAAACAAGAATGCGGACAGTAGTACAGAGATATGCATCACTAAGGTTTTAATTTTATACGAATATCATAAAGCCCTCTCTTCTCTGTCGTAACCACAAATACAACTCACTCACACCTGCTGGAAATTACATTGACAACGAGACAGCATATTTCAAGAACACGTCACACAAAATGTTTACCGACTTTTCACAGCGGAAAGATATAGATATATAATTCCAATTTCACGTGTGTGATCCGTAACAAACCAGAAGTGAAAACAAACATGCAGCCCCGTAGATACAAAGAAAACACACCTGCTATATTAGTACACTTAAAACACCTAACGAAACAGACCATGTAACATTATATTGACACTTAACAAACAGCTCGAACCCCATCTCGTTGATACAATCACGTGTGTGACGTCAAAAAGAAAGAAAAAAGGACAGTTTTAAATACATTTCAAATTTTAATATTTAGACTTTCATTTAGTGTAAAGGGACACTCGATAACATCTTGATATAGCAGTTTGAGCCTTTTAAGTTGAGTATAATCAAACTTAGTAAATTCGTGATGACGATAAACCAACTTGAAGTAAAAATATTTTCTCAAGACGGCTTATTAACCAGAAGATGACCTGAGAAACGTTATTTTGCACTTTATTTTAATTAAAGTTGTAATACCCATCCAGCCGTCTTCAGAATAAATTTATGCTTAGTAAATTTTCAGTGAGAAATGTTGGTGAGTTATTATCTTACAAATTTCGAAGGTCAAAATATTTGTATATAAAAACGTTAAGCAAACAAATGGAACATACCAGAAATACTGAAATTATACAAGTTATTTTAAACACGTTTTATGGTAATTTTTAATTTGAGAAACAAACTATGGAGATATTAATTCATTACGTCATATATGACAAGAAACAAACTTGCGAAGAGAGAAATGTGCTGTATATTTACTAAGTAGTTGAGAAACTGGGGTCTTGTTTATGGTTTGTAAGACAATAGTAAACTCTGTCTGTGGACTTGCCAACTTTCTGGTTCATAAGGTAACATTCAAGTGAATGTGAAGTTTTATCAGCCTTCTGATATATAAGATAACACTGAAAAATATTTAATATTCCTGTATTTTGTGATAAATATGGAGTACTGCAAACGATATATACACAATATATAGATGGCAACAGGACAGATTCAGTTGAAACTGGTTCGATGCTACATTATAAGGAAAACCGAATTAGAGAAATATATTACCAACTGTATGACTCAAATGGCAGAAAAAGTGAATAATTTGAACAGACAGCTTCCACCTTGTTTGATCTCAATCTAAACATTTTAGGCCTAAATACATCCACGCGGCAACAAGCACCTATTTTCAAATAATTTTTGGTATTTACTTTTGAAAACGTGGTTTAGTTTCTTCTTTCTTTATCTCTTTCATTTTCTACTTTTGTTTTGAATATCTTAAATTAAAAATGTGAGAAGTTCAAATAAAACAAAGTTAAAGAGGAATAACCTGTCCATAACTCCTAATTTCGATTGTATAGTAATACAAAAAAGACACTTTGTTCTGGTTAAAAACGTATACCACACAGAAATACGATGTTGAGTTGTCTATTAAATTAAAAACTACCATATTTTCCGGAGTCAAAACCGCTATTTTAACTCCAAAATAAGGCTCAAAAATTTACCCTACGTGTCCCACGCCGAAGGTTGCGTTACTCATAGGCCTAAATCTAAGCCTAGAGCAGGGGTTCTTAACCTGGGTTCAATCGAACCCCAAGGGTTCGGTGAGTCAGTTTCAGGGTTTCGGCGAAGGTCAAGACACACACACTGAGTGTGTGTCCGTGATGTCGAGAAAACCCACTTGTAGAGAAATACATATATAAAATCGGATCGTTTTGGTTGAGAAAACACCCTACGTAGAAGAGCGAACAACGTTTCGACCTTCTTAGGTCATCGTCAGGTTCACAACCGAAGAAGGTTGAAACGTTGTTCGCTCTTCTACGTAGCGTGTTTTCTCAACCCAAACGAGCCGAATTTACATATATATGAGTGTGTGTCCGTTCCGTTAACCCCACTCGTATGATTCGTGACGTCATGCTTCACTTGGCCATCATTGGCAGCGGCTGATCACGTCACATCACTTGGCCTTAATATCTGTGCTGCAGGGGACTTCGTGCGCTTAGCAGTCGACTTATAACTGTAGTAATCGTGCGTCATTTGTGATTTTTTTTCCTAATCTTTCAATCCCTTCATACTACCTATGTCAAGCAAAAACAGAAAGTGGTCGGACGAATACGTACAATATGGATTCACGTGTATAACGGAACATGATGGGAGTCAGCGTCCTCAATGCATGATTTGCAATGCCAAGTTGAGCAATTCTAGTCCAGCACCGGCAAAACTAAGAGAACACTCCCTAAAGCTGTATGAAGATGGGAAATACAAGAACACAACGCTTGCTAAATTCAAGGTAAGGAGAGCCAGGTTCGATGAAAAGGCTACTTTGCCTGTTCTCGACTTTGTACCCATCGACAAACCGATCCTCACAGCATCGTACGAAGTTGTGTACATGATCGCAAAGCAGAGCAAACCACACGCCATTGGTGAAGCACTCGTAAAACCAGTTGTATTGAAGATGGCGAATATCATGCTGAGGAAAGCTGCTGAAAATAAGTTATCCCAAATGCCTCTTTCAAATGACACCATCATCAGCAGAACTTGTTTCTGAAAGGCAACAGCAAAAGTCACATTGATTTGCAGCAAATATTCATTGAGTTATGGTTTGTTTTTGTGTGAAATTCATGTTTTTTTGGTTTTGTTCTTTGAACACTGTGATATTGTGTGCAACTGATGCATGGTTTATTTTGTGTACTAATAAAATACCTACTTATGTTTTGAACTTGAAAAAAATCATTTTATTTTTCCAATTACGAAACTTCCGGGGTTCAGTACCTCCAACAAGGTTAAGAACCACTGGCCTAGAGGAAGTGTTTCGATACTGGACAGTAATCCAAGCCCCCTGCAACCGAAAATGAAATGTACAAGTTACTTATTAGTAAATAACAAATAAATAAACAAGATAAAGATACTTGATCACAAAATTCATTGGTGTTTCCACAGTAGGCTAAGATAAACCAGTCGATGGTCTAATTTGCTGTTATCCATCAAAAAATGACATTTTTACTCACGTCAAACGATTTATATTTATATGGCAACATTATAAGAACATATGAAAAGTAAAATTGTGGAAACGCCACCCGATAACGACAACCATTTGCAAAACATTGTTTGTTTTGGTTCCCTTCTGATTAATTGTTGTGTAACGATTTCAAAACAAACTTGTTCTTTGTAGTTCTCTTTGAGAGTTCATCTGAATCAATTTTTTTTTACCACAGCCCATATTATGGCTTCTACACACACGCACTCACACAAAAAACACACCTAGAATAGGCTTACAATAGCGTTATTACTGGTAATATAAGGTATACACTTTCAAAGGTAGACATGTAGCTCACGGGAATGTCTTTTACGCCGGGAAATACGGTACATTGGTCTCATCCAACTACTTTGTATAATAAAAAAAAATCATAAATGCTTTTCAACTTCTTTATTCATAATTACACATAGAAATCCATATTTTAGATTTTGGTATAAGTTGACCACGGTAAACTAGAACAATTACTTATCAGTTATTGTTATGTATTATATATAGTTCTGTTTTACAGTTACAAACTTTCGAAAGTAGTTTTTAATCAGGAATCCTTTGTACAGTAGCAGTGTTATGTACAAAATCTAGTATTTAAAAATGTTGAAAAAGTTCAAACAGAAATATGTTCATTCGTCGATTGAATTCCTTTCCGTTTTTCATAGAATATACGTTTTGTTCTAGAAATTTTGAACACACCAAGGATAGCAGCTGTTAGCTAGGTGGGTTGGTTGTTGGAGCAACTTCTAATAGCAACTGGAGAAAGGCGGTGATTTTGTCTGTAAAGAAAAAAAGATATTCCAAAATAAACATCATACAAGCGGTCATGAGTATTGTGTCGTGGTATTGTTAAAGACGTTAATGTACGTGTAGTTGATGTGTTATAATGTTCAAGACTGTTGTAGTATTGTTAAAGATGTGAACGTACGTGTAGTTGTTTATGTGTTATTATGTTATTTTGTCTATCAATAAACAGATATTTACAATTAAACATCACGAAATTCTTTGCACTTGATAAAAATTAGGGAAGCGGAAGCTTAGCTGAGAAGGTGAAAACTAAAACTGTATTCTTCCGCCACCACGTTAACGTTTTCATTCATTTAAGTAACACTGCACAACAAAGTTTTTGCTTCTTCAACACTGTTGGGTGTTCTTCAGGGGCGTAGTTTTTTTACACCCGATGGGGGAGATAATTTTTGCAACCACTTATGTGACTGTTCATTTTGCAAATTGGTAATCTCTGGCTACGTGAACCTGAAAGCTGTAAACATGTAGTCACAGAGGCCTATATTAAAGAGGTACATTTCGGCAACTGAAAAAGCCTACTTCTAGACCTAATTATGTAATTCGATTGGTAAGAACACGAGAATTATAATAACAAACACACAGTTTGTAGCTCTGTGATGCAATAAAACAATTCAACAGACCAAACTGTAGGGGGGGATAATTGTATGCACCAAACCCCCCACCTAAAATGAAGGGGGGCGGTATACCCCCATCCTCCCAGGATCTACGCCCAGGTATCCTTATACACTTTGGGCTACTGATCACGAAAATCACATCCAAATTTGCCCATAACGTACCATTACTAGAAATCTGCAGTTTCACCAGGATATTGCTACAATGGAAAAACGATATCAGGGCAACTGGAATCCGTCAATGCTTGCTGACTACTGTTGGACACTGCAACGTGACGCATCGGACATTGAATACAAACAAAAATCGGGAGCAAAACACTTTTAATTATGTTGAACTTAATAGCGTATTAGAAACATAAACGCAATTAAATGCGTTATTGCCAGTAAACAGTTAACTGTTTATTTCTCAGAGTTCCTACGTGATGAAGCAAAACCAAAACTATATTTGTGCATAACCACCAGGTACCTATCACAATTAGCAAAAACTTTTCAGGAAGCAAAATTGTTGTGCAGTGATATCAAACAAGTTGTGTTGGTGAAAGTTGGAACGTATAACTCCGCTGTTATCTGATTTGAGTTCACTATTAATCAATAAAGATACTTAAGTGTTAGAATTTTCCAGAAAGATGAATAACCTTCAACTGTCTTAACGATTTTCATTATAAAATAAAGGAGAATCTTCAACTATACAGAGGAACATAAAAAAAAACATTTTTTATTATAATTAAAAATACGTACCCATAATACAGAGATGCATCTTGTAACGAACAAAAGGAAAGAAAAACACAAGTCCTGAGACGATGAATAACAATGCGTAAATGTATTCTATCTGTGACTGTTGAATTATTGAAGCCAACACCAAGTAAACGGAAATCACCAATACAAAAACAGGAATCACTAGCGGCACCTAGTGGAGCAAAATTAACTTTTATCACCTTTTACAAGGGTAAGTGTTTGAGATATCTAATTATAGAAGAAAATAAAACTATGTAAAAAAAAGTGGTATTGTTAAATATATTAAGATGCGAGTAGTTGTGTTATTATGTCCCAGAGTATTGTGAAATATATTAACATGTAAGTAGTTGTTGTGTTATTATGTTCCAGAGTGTTATGGTATTGTTAAAGATATTAACACACGAGTAGTTGTTGTTGTGTTATTATGTTCCAGACTGTTGTGGTGTTGTTAAATATATTACCATATGAGTACTTGTTGTTGTGTTATCATGTTCCAGAGTATTGTGATATTGTTAAATATATTACCATGCGAGTAGTTGTTGTGTTATAATGTTCCAGAGTATTGTGGTATTGTTAAATATATTAACATACGAGTAGTTGTTATTGTGTTATTACGTTCCAGAGTGTTGTGGTATTGTTAAATATATTAACATGCGAGTAGTTGTTATTGTGTTATTACGTTCCAGAGTGTTGTAGTATTGTTAAATATATTAACATACGAGTAGTTGTTGTTGTGTTATTATGTTCCAGAGTATTGTGGTATTGTTAAATATATTAACATACAAGTAGTTGTTGTTGTGTTATTATGTTCTAGGGTATTGTGGTATTTTTAAATATATTAACATGCGAGTAGTTGTTGTTGTGTTATTATGTTCCAGAGTGTTGTGGTATTGTTAAATATATTAACATACGAGTAGTTGTTGTTGTGTTATTATGTTCTAGGGTATTGTGGTATTTTTAAATATATTAACATGCGAGTAGTTGTTGTTGTGTTATTATGTTCCAGAGTGTTGTGGTATTGTTAAATATATTAACATACGAGTAGTTGTTGTTGTGTTATTATGCTCCAGAGTATTGTAAATACTCAATTTACAATTTCAATGAATGGAATTAGTCTTACTGACTTACACATGGGAACTTCAAATTTTGGTTAAAATAGCTCATGTTTCCTACATTGTTACGTGGCTAAAATTCAGTATGAACTTTATAAATCCTACACAAGAGCAGTTTAAGATATCTGTACTCAATATCTAACTTATTCTATATTCATACACCTTTCTAAAATATGTTGTTTTTTAAAGCATTCCAAAAATGTATCTGCCCACAATAAAAAGATGTTTCACCCGATACATTTCAGAACTGTTGTTGTGGCTCATAAATCATTCAGTAATACGATTTATTTGAACCATAAAATACGAAAAATCTTCACTTGTCCAGCATTTTTCAAAACTTTATTTTGTGATGTCATCTGATGTTTCCAGTTCTCCCAAAAAGGAGTTCCATTTTCATTTGCTGTTCAGGAATCTTTGTGATGTCATCTGATGTTTCCAGTTCTCCCTACAAGGAGTTCCATTTTCATTTGCTGTTCAGGAATCTTTGTGATGTCATCTGATGTTTCCACTTCTCCCAACAAGGAGTTCAGTTTTCATTTACTGTTCAGGAACCTTTGTGATGTCATCTGATGTTTCCAGTTCTCCCAACAAGGAGTTCAGTTTTCATTTACTGTTTAGGAATCTTTGTGATGTCATCTGATGTTTCCAGTTCTCCCAACAAGGAGTTCAGTTTTCATTTACTGTTTAGAAATCTTTGTGATGTCATCTGATGTTTCCAGTTCTCCCAAAAAGGAGTTCCATTTTCATTTACTGTTAAGGAACCTTTGTGATGTCATCTGATGTTTCCAGTTCTTCCAACAAGGAGTTTCGTTTTCATTTACTCTTCAGAACCTTTGTTTCACTGCATGTAATTCATGCACGACTATTGTCAACCTTTCTCTGCCTTCGACACTTTTGCTGGGAACAGGAAGTTCCGTCATGCTTAGCTTCAAAACTCTTCTGCTTTAAAATGAGACGCGACTGATGAACAATAACATTGTTTTGAGTAAAATCGGAGAGAACCACAGTTTAATTAGTAATTAATAATTTTCCTGGGCATGGTAGTGACGTTTGATGGTGAATTAGATTAACCAAGTTAGGTAGTTCTGATCAGCAGCATCCATAAAGGAGATGGTACAGCTATCCTCCTGATAAAATTCGTATAGGTTTACTCACATATACATTGCTGGCCAAAATCTTAAACATGAAGAAAAAATATGCATCTTGCGTTGTTAGACTCAACCAATTATTTGAGAAGAGCTTTGAAAGATGAAAATAAGAAAAGGGACATAAAAAATAAAAAAAAACTTTTTTAGCATTTAATAAGGAAAATGTGAACACTATGAAATTAGCCTAAATACTAGCTGGTCAAAAGGTTAAGACCATACTGAAACGAAGCGTTAATCGGTAAACACTTAACGAAATTAAGTATTTGTGTTCAAGCATTAGCATTGTTAACATCTCCCACTGACATCTCCTGTGTTACATTGAGTAAAAACATGGCAAAGGTTAACAAGTTGACAGAATTTGAACGTGGCAGAATTGTCGAGCTGTGAAAGCAAGGTCTCTCTCAATGTACCATCGCTGGTGAGACTGGGCGTAGTAAAACTGCTGTTGCAAATTTCTTAAAAGACCCTGAGGGATACGGAACGAGAATTTCAAGTGGTCGGCCCAAGAAAATTTCGCCAGCATTGAGCAGGAGGATCCGACGGGTTGTACGACAAGACACCAGCCGATAGTCGAACCAGATGAAAGCCCTTAGTTACACAGAATGCAGCTCAAGAACAATAAGACAGCATCTACGAGAGAAAGGCTTTAAAATCGATAAACGTCTTCAAAGGCCACTCCTCTTTCCACACCACGAAACAGCTCGGTTAAACTTTGCTGAGAAGCACCATGGGACGTAGAAAAGTGGAAAATGGTTTTGGTCTCTGATGAGAAAAAATTTAATCTGGATGGTCCAGTTGGCTTCCAACGTTACTGGCACGATAAGGATATCCCACCGGAGACATTTTCTACACGTCACAATGGAGGAGGTTCCATCATGATCTGGGGTTCTTTCTCCTTCCATGGAACAATGGAGCTTCAGGTTATATAGGGGTGTCAAACATCAGCTGGCTACATCGGCATGTTGGGGAGAGCGTCCTTATTGACTGAAGGCCCTCGCTTGTGTGGAAATGACTGGATCTTTCAGCAGGACAACGCTGCAATCCACAATGCCGCAGGACAAAGGACTTTTTCATGGGGAATAACGTGATTCTTTTGGACCATCCAGCGTGTTCGCCTGAACAGAACCCCACTGAAAATGTTTGGGAGTGGATGGCAAGGGAAGTCTGGAGAAATGGACGTCAATTGCAAACAGTGCATGATCTTCGTGAAGCCGTCTTCACCACTTGAAATAACATTCCAGCCAGCTTTCTGTAAACGCTTATATCGACCATGCCAAAGTGAATGTTTGAAGTTATTCGCAATGACAGCCGTGCAACTCACCACTGAGACCTCTTGTTGGGCATTTCCTACCCTGTTCAGGACTTCTGTTTGGTATGGTCTTAAACTTTTGACCAGCTAATATTTAGGATAATTTCATAGTGTTCACATTTTCCCTATTAAATGCTAAAAAAGTTTTTTTATTTTTATTTTCACTTTTTTTTTTATTGTCATCTTTCGAAACTCTACTCAAATAAGTGGTTGAGTCTAACAACTCAAACTGCATATTTTTTCTTTATGTTCACTGGCCTTAGGATTTTGGCCAGCAGTGTGTATATAAGATATTCAAACATTTGTGAAACATAGCTGTAACTCACTACAGATCCACCTTTGAACAGGTCAGACGCGACAATCGTTTAGGCCCTCTACAACTCAGAAAGCATAAGACCTCGCCCTCGACTAATTTTAGTTTGCTTAAATTATCTCCATTATTAAACAAAGTGTCATTAGCGGTCGCTTATTCATTTCGCAACACAGTTCGATGTTGGTGGTGGTATCAGGGTCATTAGGTGTGACTTTTGGTTTAATATCTGATCGGTAACCATTCGAATTGAAGCGTGTTTGTAATGTGTAATAGATGACCCTGCTTCGTACGATAATAACAGTAGTCACTTGATTGTTCTTCACGTATTAGAAAGTATTAACATTTTTAAAAATCGCATAAATAGTTATTTGTTTTGGAATTTCGCACAAAGCTACTCGAGGACTATCTGTGCTAGCCGTCCCTGATATAGCAGTGTAAGACTAGAGGGAAGGCAGCTAGTCATCACCACAAACTTTTGAGCTATTCTTTTACCAAAGAATAGTTGACCGTCACATTATAACGCCCCTACGGCTGAAAGGAGCGTGTTTGGTGTGACTGGGATTCGAACGCGCGACCCTCGGATTACGAGTCGAACGCGTTAACCCACCTGGCCATGCCGGGGCTTCGCATAAATATAACAGAAATACATCTAAGAACGGCTGGTATTATCACTTTTTAAAGCACATAACGTTTTTAGGTAGTTTTCAGGTTGACAAAGAGTTTACAACTGACCGTTGCATACTTGAAAAGGTATGTATTGAAAATGGAAACTTCGTAACAAGTATTTGGCACTCTTTTCATAAAATATGCCCCACAGTGGTATGTATGACATACACAGGGTTTCCATGCACGTGGTGGTGGGCAGAACACAGACAGCCCATTGTGTACAATAATAAAAGATTTGTTTTGTCTGTGGTATTTAACTGGATTAGATAATGATTAGAACCATGTGTTACTTATAAGGATATTTTTGGATACTGAATTTCATAAGAGTTGAAGTCTGTTAGTGCTGGTCGCCACTAATTTTGAAGTGATGGACTAGAGACGTAAAACTACATAATGGGCTATCTTGTTTTTGCCAACCGCGGGTATTGAAACGCTAATTTTAGTGTTGTAATCCCATTAGGTTACCGGAAGAAGGCGTCAATGGGGCGATAGTAATAGGTCCATATATGCCAGATATCATAAGTGCACTTATTAGAGGAACTGTTATCGTGTAAGTTTACACACACAACTGTTTAAACACAATTCAATATTGAAACCTTCACGTAAGCCTTTCGACCGCTGTGCACACGATGAGGTACTGAAACATTCAACTCTGAAATCTTACCATACTAACTGTCTACTGCTGTAAAGAAGAAAAACAGTTCGATGTTAAAACTATTTATAGTGAATCAGCTCGATACGTTACAAACTTGAACTAGATTTCTGACTAGGTTTCCCACAGACATTGTTCAGAGGAGAGTTAATAGAATACTATGACAGCTCTTCTGAGGTTCGCTTGAATTAAGATGTTTATTAATTTATCAAATTCTACAGATTTTAATAGTCATAAGTTGTTTAAAAATGAGAACTCTACACGTGTGAGAATCAACCTTGTAACCGATCTATGGTGGTATACAAGTACAGATGTCTAAGAATATTAGAATCAGTCATCTTATTACTAGTTGATTATTTTGGAAATCGTAGACACTTTCTTTAATGTTTTACAACATAAAAATGCTCCAAATGTTCCGAGACGAAATACGGTAAGAGCAATTATAATCATACATCTCGGAAGAAGTGACCATTGGCCTTTTACATCACACGTTTGTTCTAGCATACTGGGAAAGATAACAACTGTTGACTAGGGAACTTACGGTAGTTAATACTGTGCAAAAGGACAAAGTAATAAACAGATTAGTTGATCAGATGGGAAGATGAAAAAAAACAATCTTCTGATGTAGTAGTTAAACCAAACAGGTCAACTTGGGTCATGTTTCATCTTGTAATTAAGTCATTATACTGGAAGCATTTAATAAACAGTTCTCACTGGTCAACAAGGTTCGTGTCTTGGTTAAATTATTGTATTTAATAACAATAGACATATTCAGAATTTTAAAAGTAAAATGGGAGAACTTTATTTTCCTTTAGAAACAACTAATTAATGGAGTCAGCGATGTGCAAACTGTTCATGTTGGATTTCTATAAACAAAAAATGTTACCCCCCCTCCAGCACACACAAACACACTATATGTATATAGTGAAATTAAAGAATTACATTCAAATGAAGCCAAATAAGTCAACAAAATCATGAGGAAGGGCTGCGTTAAAAACAGCAAATCCAAACCTTTGATTAATCATATCATAACCATAATTTTTAAGCCATAAACAAAACATATTAAAATTAAACAGAATACACTACATATTTTATAATCCCATGTTGTAACTTGTACATGTTACTACACTAGTAGTAATATCTGTACTGAAGCTTTTAAATTTCTTTTATTATCAGGTTTGTATTTTTAGTTACAATTTATTTGTTCCTATGAGTTATATACACCCTTACCTGTTGTCTCCCCCAGTGTGCACATCACATATGTTAGATACGATGTAACATAGATTTAGTAAGCTATTAATATTTTAATAGTTACTATATAGTATGGACAAAGATGTATACAAGTGGACAACAATTTGATAAAGGGGTAGAAAAAAGAAATTTTATTGAGAAAATAATACAAGTTATGCTATTTACAGAGAACTATTTGTTATTTACCAGCTGGTCCTGGATTACAAACATTCACAATTTCCCTCAGTAAATCCAATTACTAACTGTCATTGCAGAGTGACCGTTGTTTAACAGTTCATGTTTTAACTCCAACAAAACACCAAATAAAACATTTACATCATACGATAAACGTATTTCTCCTTTTCAGCTGAGAATTCAGAAAGATGTGAATCATTTAACAAGAAGTTGACCTCAAGTACTGAATTAGATAACCATACCTCAGATGAAAGCTATGGAAGATTCGATTTGGTTCGAATTTCGAGCAAAGCTACACGAGGGCCATCTATGCTAGCCGTCCCTAATTCAGCAGTGTAAAACTAGAGGAAAGGCAGCTAGTCATCACCACCCACCGCAAACTCTTTATCAACGAATAGTGGGATTGAGCGTCACATTATAATAACCCCTTAGGTGAAAGGGTAATCATGTTTGGTGGGATAGGGATTTGACCCGTGACCCTCAGATTGTGAACTGTGAAGAAGAACAATTCCTCACAAGTAATTCAAAATGACGTCTTTCCAACATGTATTTTAACACACTGAGTTCTGTTTCACACTTTGTATGTTTTCGTGTTAAGTGTGCCTAACAATGGCTAACTAGAAAACAATTTTTGTTCTTTACACACAACATATCGTATCCCTCAACTTAAACTAAGAAAAAACAATATACCAAACCTTTGATAGAGTTTTGACTTTCAGAATAGATGTAATTACCTAGAATTAAGGTTGATGAAATTTTATGTCAATGTTCTGATATTTGTCACTTTCAGCAAAACAAAAATAGTACCACATTCAACATTTTACAGATATGTGGCACCATATGAAACAAAAAGACAATTAACAGAATGATATACATAATTAAGATGTTTTTTTTCTCATTATTAGCTTATCACTGAAGTGACAAAACTTAATAAACTTAATTTTCTTGAAAGTATGTTTTAAGGCTACTTTTCCACAAAAATATTAAAGTTATTTCAATACTCAGTGTCTACAAGAAAATTTGCAAAAAAAACTAAAGAAATCAACATTCTTATTTTGAAGTTCAAGAAACGTTTCACAAATAGTGACAATCTCCAACAGTCGTTTCTTTGTTTTAAGCGTACAGCTGGACAACAGACATTAAGTACTCTGTCGTTGAAGAAACGTTTCACAAATAGTGACAATCTCAAACAGTAGTTTCTTTACTTTAAGCGTACAGCTGGACAATGGACATTAAGTACTCTGTCGTTTAAGAAACGTTTCACAAATAGTGACAATTTCCAACAGTCGTTTCTTTGTTTTAAGCATACAGCTGGACAATGGACATTAAGTGCTCTGTCGTGCAAGAAACGTTTCACAAAATAGTGACAATCTCCAACAGTTGTTTCTTTACTTTAAGCGTACAGCTGGACAATGGACATTAAGTGCTCTGTCCATCACTGGGAAATTAAACCTCATATTTCAGAGTTAAAATTCCATAGAGTTACCAAAGACCCACAAGGGCACTTTCATCATTAACACAGGTTCTAAGAAACGTACAGAAACGTTCAATAACTCTGTAATTATTATTACATTTGTTCATCTCATTTTTGATGAAGGAAAGTTTGTTGTAATTTATATCCGTACAAGAATGTAAATTATTTACTCACTTGTAAAACAAATAGTGAAAATGAAACTTGGATGAGTGCTACCTTCAAAGTGACACTGCTATTTCTCTTAGTATAAACAATTCTATTACCACCAGGTGTTGGATTGTAACACAAAATAGGCTTAAAACATCAGTTTATAATATGCATCTAACATTAACATTAAACCTACTTAATTTTTGTTACAGTTTAACTTTTATTTTATAAGGTTTTTATATCTAAATTTAAAAAAGGAACGTGGATAATATGACCAATGAGAACAAGGGTCAAGATGAGAAAAACGTATTGGAAGAATTAGGTTTACACCATTCATCTACTCTAATTCACTACTAGTGATTAAAGCAACAATAAACATGAGACTATCTAATCATTCTAGAACAAGGAGAAACTTTTAATAATGTATATCATAACTGTGACTTTGATAACGCCCAACGTTTCTTATTCTGATATGATATTGTTATGAAACTTCTACAATGCTCTTGGAGTGTAAGAGCACACCACAGCACAAATACGAAATCTGATTAATAAATTACTGTTATATTTTCACATTTAAGAGAGATACAGATAAGGTTTTAAACTGCAGAGATCAATGGAAATTGAGAAAATGCAGGACAGCTGGTTGAGAAATGTGAACATTATTCACGTTAGAAAACGTTCGTCAATAAGAGCTTTTCTCACAACGTTTCGTCTTCCACTGTTGTGTCTGACATACATGATGACCTGATAGATGGAAAACAAAGAAAAGTTGAAGTGTCTACACAAGTGATGATAAACTGTAGTGTTGAAATATTTGCATACATATTGAAACAAGTCATAAGGCACAACATTAATTAACCTGGTAACTACAAAACTTCAAACACACGCATGCAACATATGGTTATTCTGATACCAAATATTCTATCTGCTTACATCATAACAAACCTGGTTAAGTCTTACTTTAAAACTGGTTTAAAACACTCCACTGGACTTACCTTGTTAATCAAAAATGTCAAAATGGCAGAAAGAATATAATCTTGAGTGCTATTGTCAATCAAACAAAATAACAAAACATCAAACATCAGAAGAGCTCCTTCGTTCCCGATAAACAAAGTGGCATCAAAAGAATGTCCATTATCTGAAACAAAGAAAGAGTCACAAAGATAATTAACAATTATCAAGGTAAAAGGGGAACAGGAAGTGACCAAAGTTCAGAGGTAAGTTGAATCAAAAAGGAAAGATATTTTCAAGCCTACAACTAGGACCTCTAAAAACAAAACTGTATACATCATTTCTCAAATCACAATTTTGACTCGATGTTTTATAGTACTTGTATATTTTAGTCTTTCATGTCCACTTATGGAGAATAAATTGTAAGCTACACACACACACACACACACACACACACACGTATTAAGTTAAATGTCACGTTTTTCCACCCAATCATTATTTACTGAGCAGATGGGTTTGTGTCCAAGTTCTAATGTGAAACACTGTTCAACAAACATCAAGTTAAATGAATAACTGCTCACAACATTGCTCATATTTATCAAATCAACTCTTTAAGTAGATCATGGGCACCTGCATCATTTAACATGGAGTATCTTTCTAGGTTTCGATGCACGATATCCAACCGACTTTATTGTAGGCTTGAGAAACAAAAATACAAATAATAAAGTAAAATAAACACCCACAATTTCAGCAACTTACAAACAAATCACTAGAATACTTTATCACTCATACTGTTGGAAAACTCACCAAATCAGTCACAGAAAGCCATTTAGAAACAAAGTACGACAATAAACTAAAACAAAATACAACAATAAACTAAAGAAATGAAGAACAATGAACTAGAGAAATAATGAATCATTAACGTGAAACTTTTCAATTAATGTGTTTCGTTCATCACTACTGTTCACGTCTTGACACACCCAGTGTTTCGTTCATCACTACTGTTCACGTCTTGACACACCCAGTGTTTCGTTCATCACTACTGTTCACGTCTTGACACACCCAGTGTTTCGTTCATCACTACTGTTCACGTCTTGACACACCCAGTGTTTCGTTCATCACTACTGTTCACGTCTTGACACACCCAGTGTTTCGTTCATTACTACTGTTCAAGTTTCAGCAAAATATCCATAGCCTTTTTTTCCTTAAGTGGCTTGTAAGACTATGATCTGTAATAATAAAACTGGAGACATTGTTATAAATATACACATTGTTCACAGCAATAAAACAAAACATTTCTGATGAGTACAAGTGCAATATTTTTACCTAGAAGATTAAGCAGCTTTGAAGTGCTTATGTTGGTAGCAAAGAAAACTTGGAAAATTTTAAAAAGGTGGACATTCAATTTACAAGAATCAGCTGTATAACCTTTGCAGGAGTTTATTTAGTAACTGTGCACAGATTTTGACACAGTATACGAAACCATTTCTGCTGTAGGCTTTAGTGGTTGAATGGCTTTAAATAGAGACTTAGCCAATAATAATAGTTAAAATCTATCTTTCTCTTAAAATTCAATATAAAAATAGTCCTTTCACTTGTGCAGGAATGTTTTGTTGGTAGGTTTGCCAGTTTTTTAATCAAATATTCAGTTGTGGATTTTTTTGTAGGCTTGTAAAATAACATAAACAAATAAATGAATTTTGCCTGACAATCATAAAATCAACTTTTTTTGCTGTTATCAATACTTTGGCACCCTCAGCCATTGAGAGAGGTCTTGAGTGTTATTTCAAAAATAAGCCTGCTTTCTAAGATGGTTTTTCACCTTATGTGGAGAATCCATATTATTCTCAGGTTTCACGTACAGTAAAGTACACGATAATTTATTCCGTAGTTTCATCTCAAGTAAACTACACTGTCATGTATTCTGTAGTTTCATCTCAAGTGAACTACACTGTCATGTATTCTGTAGTTTCATCTCCTGTAATAAAATTCAAAACATAAGACAGCTACATTAATATAATGAAAACTTACTTTTAATAAACAACTTACCATTATAAAAATATCCTCTCTCTGTAGGTTCATAAAACTCTACATCGAACAAGTTTTCTAAAAACATGCGATCTTTCACAACATAGTCAAGGTCTTTGTAAGACTAGAAAAAAAAACAGTATATTAAATTGGTAGCACACAAGAAAACTATTAAGTCCCAATTATAACAAGTTATGTATTTAAAGAAGTGACAAAAAACCAGAGAATCCAATATCTTATTGGTGAAAAATCATTGTGCATTTATTACAGTGGAATGTTAATTTCTGTATGCTGTGTAAAATATTGTATTTTACAAGACAAACATTCCTACCATTGTTCAAATATTACAAACACAATTAGAGCATCATAGTTGCATTTATCAAAGTTCTTTCAATAAAAAGATGTATTACAACTGCTTTCAGTTAATTTTGAACACTTAATGTTTTCGTCAAATGTTTACAACATAAATTTATGTTGAAAAGTGCTTTCCGAGAAAAGTAAGTTTTCTAACAAAGAGTGCTAACTGATGCCATAACCAAGATTTTGGTACTAGGAGAGAATCTACAGTTACAACAGAAAGTGTTCGTACCCCTGCATCGTGAGTAATTTTTTGCTCATAACTTAAAAAGTATCACAATTAGGATAATGAAAGTATGGTATGTTATAAATATTATACTAATACACATTTACATAAATTTTTATATAAATTTAACGACAAATAAACTGTTTGTAAACAAATAACCAAACATAGGAGGGGCAGAAAGTGTTCGTGCGTCTACTTCAGTTGTGTAGCCTTTCAGGTGAATTACTTGGTGCAATCTCTCCTCATAGCCCTCCATGATTGTTTGTACTCATCCGGTATTTTCTTCCATTCTTCTTTACAGAAGGCCTCCAACTCTTGCAAGTTTTTCGGATGACGCTGATGAACCCTGGTCTTCAACTCATGCCAAACATTTTAAATTGGGTTGAGATCAGGTGAGTGCGATGGCCACTCCAAAACGCTCATATGGTTCCTCTGCAACCAGGATTGCACATATTTCAATGTGTGCTTAGGGTCATTGTCGTGCTGAAAGATCCAACGACGCCTAAGCTGCAAGTTCCGAGCATCATTCTTGATACAAGTGTCTAATATATCAACATACTCTTATTTTTCCATGATTCTGTTGAAGTGGTGAAGGCTACCTACACCAGAAGAGCTGAAGGAACCCCATAGCATGATCAAGCCACCTCCGTGTTTAACTGTAGGGACGGTGTTCTTTGGAAGATTTCATTCCCCCTTCTCACGGAAAATATAGCGAACATCATTGTGGCCGAAAATCTCGATTTTAGTCTCGTCTGACCAAAGAATACTCTTCCAATAGGTAAAGGAATCATCTACATACTTTCTTGCTTACTTCAATCCCAGTTTCCCTTACCAGTTTCTGTATGTCATTATGTGCTAAACGAGGGTTCCTTCTAACTTCTCCGAGAACCTTCCTCTTGGTTCTCTCTGGAATTTTGGTGGGGCGTCCGGAACGAAGGAGGTTAGCAGTTGATCCTGTAAGCTTAAACTTGGCAATTATGCTTTGAACAGAAGATTTCAGCACATTAAGTTGTGTAGCAATACTGGAAAGAGACACAGGCGACTTGTATTTTACAATAATTCAGTTTTTTAAATCACTGGACAGTTGTTTCCTGTTTGCCATAATGACCAAGCAGATTATGCCGGAGACGATGCTAAATTGCCGGAAGTACATTTTCTGCTGGCTAAATTCCAATAATTATGAACCCAGTGTCTAGTTCTGGAATGGTATAATGTAGTTTATTCGTCAAACCAAACAAAATTTTTACGGGAATATCAGGTTTTTCATACGTTCTGAACTGTACGAACACTTTCTGCTCCTCTGATTTTTGGTTATTTGTTTATAAACAGTATATTTGTCGTTTAATTTACACAAAAATTTATGTAGATGTGTGTTAGTATAATATTTATAAAGGCTATTAGCCTAATCGTGATACTTTTTAAGTTATGAGCAAAAATTACTCGGGACGCAGGGGTACCAACACTTTCTGTCGTAACTGTACATAGTGGATACATTATAAAGGTCTACCAAACTATAAATGATCCATACGGTACTTACATGATCAATAAAACCAGCTAGAAACTTGTTTGTGTTTTGATATATTCCTGAAACTTTATCAACATCCACCTTTGATAAACGGCCTCCTACTAGAAACATACACAGTTAACTTACTACAAGTTCTCCTGGTCTTACGTATCTTTTATAAGTTAACACTTCAAAAACACTAAATCTACTATATTAAAACACATTAAAGAACAGGATGAAATATATTAAAAAACCTTCACAAACACACCAGAGTACGTTCAGGGAAAGTGACGGTCTTCTTTAAGTACGTTCAGAGAAAGTAACGGTCTTCTTTAAGTACGTTCAGAGAAAGTAACGGTCTTCTTTAAGTACGTTCAGAGAAAGTAACGGTCTTCTTTAAGGCACGTTCAGAGAAAGTAACGGTCTTCTTTAAGTACGTTCAGAGAAAGTAACGGTCTTCTTTAAGTACGTTCAGAGAAAGTAACGGTCTTCTTTAAGTACGTTCAGAGAAAGTAACGGTCTTCTTTATGTACGTTCAGAGAAAGTAACGGTCTTCTTTATGTACGTTCAGAGAAAGTAACGGTCTTCTTTAAGTACGTTCAGAGAAAGTAACGGTCTTCTTTAAGTACGTTCAGAGAAAGTAACGGTCTTCTTTAAGTACGTTCAGAGAAAGTAACGGTCTTCTTTAAGCACGTTCAGAGAAAGTAACGGTCTTCTTTAAGCACGTTCAGAGAAAGTAACGGTCTTCTTTAAGTAACGCGTTCAGAGAAAGTAACGGTCTTCTTTAAGCACGTTCAGAGAAAGTAACGGTCTTCTTTAAGCACGTTCAGAGAAAGTAACGGTCTTCTTAAGCACGTTCAGAGAAAGTAACGGTCTTCTTTAAGCACGTTCAGAGAAAGTAACGGTCTTCTTTAAATGCGTTCAGAGAAAGTAACGGTCTTCTTTAAGCACGTTCAGAGAAAGTAACGGTCTTCTTTAAGCACGTTCAGAGAAAGTAACGGTCTTCTTTAAGTACGTTCAGAGAAAGTAACGGTCTTCTTTAAGTACGTTCAGAGAAAGTAACAGTCTTCTTTAAGTACGTTCAGAGAAAGTAACAGTCTTCTTTACATATATTATTGTGGCTCTACCAAACTGTACATGTACTTTTTACAGGTACATTCAAAATTTGATCAAACAGGTTTATCACAAACACAAGTTAATAAACCCAGTAAGAAAATATAGCTCACGATTTAAACATTTATACTAGGAATGCTTCAATTTCTTTTTTCAACAACTTGTTTAAATAGATTCTCAACATTCACTTCTCGGTGTTACGTAACACACCTCTCCTTTCACTTCAACGTTCACTTCTCTGTGTTACGTAACGCACCTCTCCTTTCACTTCAACGTTCACTTCTCTGTGTTACGTAACGCACCTCTCCTTTCACTTCAACGTTCACTTCTCTGTGTTACGTAACGCACCTCTCCTTTCACTTCAACGTTCACTTCTCTGTGTTACGTAACGCACCTCTCCTTTCACTTCAACGTTCACTTCTCTGTGTTACGTAACGCACCTCTCCTTTCACTTCAACGTTCACTTCTCTGTGTTACGTAACACACCTCTCCTTTCAATTCCTGCCTTTAGATTTGTTCATCTAATTTGAAAAAGTATCTATAAATACTCATGGGCCAAAACATTAAACTAAGAACTTACATATTTTTGGTTTCCTTCTGTCTCTTCAGGACACTTATTAGCTCACTTCTACTTCTTAAATGACAATGCTTATGAACAGAAAGATTATATTCTAACTTGCATATACCTGACAACACTGTTTATTTTGGTCACCAACCAAGTGTTCAAAAACAAAGCTTGATTAGTGTGGACTAAATTCAATGGTCCAACAAGTAACAGTACTTTTGTTGACCTATTTATACCATAACCCTATTGCCACAACTATCCTTACTATGCATCACACAAGTCTTACATTCAAACTTCTATTAAACTACTTTGTTATACCAATTTGTCTGGCATAGAACCTTAGCTATTAATACACATTTTAATTGTATACAAGTTATGAATTCTACAAATCAATATTTAAAAAATACCGAATTTTTAAATTTTAACATGAAAATCGCCTCACATTCATGGAGATTCAGTAAACGTTTTGAGAATTTATGGATGAATTTTTTGTACAAATATTTCATTAGATGTTATGATTTTTGCATAATTGCCATGGACATACACATAGTAGATTGAACACTCCAGTAAACAATATTAATTATAGATATGGAACTGAACACTGTACCCGACAACAGACCAATCTGAAGTAGCTTGAAAATATATTTTTTTAAAAATTAATCAGATCCTCTATAAAGTTTGAGAGATTTCAGCCTCTCCTCACACAACAAACCCCCCATTCTGGTAACCCTGCTCTGAACCTTATCCAGTCATGTTATAATTATTAGCATATTATGTATACAGATACTCCCCCTTGTGGTGAATAATTTATCCTACATTGTACATGTACCAAAACTGTTTATAAACATTCCACAGTAATTATGTCTTAAGTGCATATTTCACACACTATTCATTTATTTTTAAGAGTCCAAATACAGAAACAGCTTATTCAATGCTACTGGGTTAGGAGTTAACTGTTGTGTGATTTTAATTTCAGAATAGAAATTCTTGATATCTTACCTCCCTGCATTCTGTCTGTACCTTGACTGTACTGTAAGAGAAAAAACAAACAGATGTTTATATGTTGTTGTTTATAATTTCATGCAAAGCTACTTAGAGATACTTATGCTAGTTGTCCCTAAATTAACCTGTGATAGAACAGATTAAAATCATCCAGTCAACACCACCTACTGCTAAATCTTAACCATTTTACCAACAAACAGTGGGGCTGACTGTCACATTATAATGCCCCCCAAATGGAAAGTTTCAGATTCAAGCTCAGAACCTGCAGATTGAGAGTTCTCTTACTATCAGATTAATCAAAATAAATACTAAAAACTAACTTAATAATCTAAACAGGTTTTAAAAGAATTCTGAACAGATCCTATTGTCTTGACAATAATGCAAATACAAAGAAATTAAATATGGAGTTTGTGGTACTTCACAAGGTGATCAAAACAATAAGTTTTGGGTGAATAAATATCCTTCTTGTCACTAAATAATTTCAATAATTTTTGTAACCTATTGTAAACAATGATTTAGAATTTAAATGTTTAATATGACTTACACAAAGTCAACAATTTATGAAGTAAAACCTGGTAATTTATAAACATATACCACATAACTGGAAGCTAAATAAAAACCTAAACCATACGTACTGAAGTTAAAGGATTCAACTTTCTTAAGAACTGTTCATGCACACCACTAGGTAGAGCCATCATAAACGTTTGTTGTTCTGTGTTAGGCAAAAGTCCTCTGTTCCCACACAAGTCTTCCTAGAGGTTTTGTTAACAACAGAAACTATAAAACGGAGGCACGTCAAGTATTACTTCTGATATAAAATTTATGAAAAATTGTCTTGTTCTAACATTTCATCACTGTTACATATGAATTTAAACAAACTAATACAAAACTCATCATCAAATAACTGTTGTTCCACACGTCATACAAGCTTCCCGTCTGAAAGTACCGTTATAATTTAAATAAACTAATACAAAACTCATCATCAAATAACTGTTGTTCCACACGTCATACAAGCTTCACGTCTGAAAGTACCGTTATAATTTAAACAAACTAATACAAAACTCATCATCATATAACTGTTGTTCTACATGTCATACAAGCTTCACGTCTGAAAGTATTGTTATAATTTAAACAAACTAATACAAAACTCATCATCAAATAACTGTTGTTCCACACGTCATACAAGCTTCACGTCTGAAAGTACCATTATAATTTAAACAAACTAATACAAAACTCATCATATAACTGTTGTTCCACGTCATACAAGCTTCATGTCTGAAAGTACTGTTATAATTTAAACAAACTAATACAAAACTCCTCATCATATAACTGTTGTTCCACACATCATACAAGCTTCATGTCTGAAAGTACTGTTATAATTTAAACAAACTAATACAAAACTCATCATATAACTGTTGTTCCACACGTCATACAAGCTTCACGTCTGAAAGTACTGTTATAATTTAAACTAATACAAAACTCCTCATCATATAACTGTTGTTCCACACGTCATACAAGCTTCATGTCTGAAAGTACTGTTATAATTTAAACAAACTAATACAAAACTCCTCATCATATGACTGTTGTTCCATATGTCATACAAGCTTCAAGTCTGAAAGTACTGTTATAATTTAAACAAACTAATACAAAACTCCTCATCATATGACTGTTGTTCCATATGTCATACAAGCTTCAAGTCTGAAAGTAGTGTTATAATTTAAACAAACTAATACAAAACTCATCATCATATAACTGTTGTTCCACACATCATACAAGCTTCATGTCTGAAATTACCTTTATAATTTGAATAAACTAATTATTGTCACCTTTAGAAGATGTTTATTACACTAATTTTTATTTCCATCGACTGTTGTTAGAAGTAACGTTATAAATCAGTATAAACGAACCCTTCTTTAGAACAGTTTATCTGTGAAATATTCCTACAAATAAAAGGTCTCTTGAAAAACATATAATTTCTATTTATACCTTCACACTATTATAAAGTCTCTAAAGACCTAGTTAAACTTATTTTGTGTATATATCTTTTAGAGTTTATGATAAACAAACCTCTTCTTTCTTAAGAATATCATGCATCTCTTTCATGTTGACATCGGCTCGACCTTGGACGGCTCGACCGTGGATATAGTACCCAAACTTTGGTCCAGTAAACAGGCACACACTTACCTGTAATGCACCATACAAAGTTAACACCATTAGATAAACAGAAAGTTAGAGATGTTTGAAAACAAACAAAAGCAAAGCTTCACTTTTACAGACACAGTAAAACATAAACAACACAAACCTCAACAAATCTGACAGTTTTTACTCATTACTGTAACTATCTTCACTTTTGTATTGTTCATACAAACTTCGAAACTGAGTAATATAATTTTAATTTCATTGAGTCAACACTTCAATTTTGTGGAAACAATAAAATTACAAGAAACATGTTGGACAAGAAAACAACATCAGAAGCTGCAATGAAACTTAATGACAAGTTGAACAGATTTAGTAAAAAACTCACATTACTAACTGAACAGAGATCCACAAAATGATGCAGTTTATCTGATACAAATCTCTCATACAGTATTTTGTAGCAGAGCACCTGGAAGGAAGAAACAAAGAGGAGTGTACAATATCAGCAACATATGATGAAGTGTTACAATACAACACAGTTAACTGAAAATACACCATTGAAATAAACTGGTGACTGGTTTCTGGAAAATACAATGCACTAACAAATACTGGTTTCTTTAAATAGGTCCTTCACAAGCCAGTGGGGGACATTTTTGTACGAAAAAATAAAAAAGATCTACCTAATCTGGTTTTTCTTAATTTTAACTGAAATGTTTTGGAAATTTCTATGGATAAAAATAAGACATTTCTAGCACTCTTCTACTGTTGGGACTGTGAAAAGTGATTTGAGCTAGTGAGTTGATTGAAATCTGTTAATCTAAAGACATCCCTTAGCTCCCGAGTGACAAATTAACATTATGAGTATGTTCACGTGTAGAGACAGCCCTCGGCTCCCGAGTGACAAATTAACATCATGAGTATGTTCACGTGTAGAGACAGCCCTCGGCTCCCGAGTGACAAATTAACATCATGAGTATGTTCACGTGTAGAGACAGCCCTCGGCCCCGAAAGTGACAAATTAACATCAAGAGTATGTTCACGTGTAGAGACAGCCCTCGGCCCGAAAGTGACAAATTAACATTCAAGAGTATGTTCACGTGTAAAGACAGCCCTCGGCTCCCGAGTGACAAATTAACATTATGAGTATGTTCACGTGTAGAGACAGCCCTCGGCTCCCGAGTGACAAATTAACATTATGAGTATGTTCACATGTAGAGACAGCCCTCAGCTCCCAAGTGACAAATTAACATTATGAGTATGTTCATGTGTAGAGACAGCCCTCGGCTCCTGAGTGACATGTTAATATTACCAGTATGTTTACATGTAAACACAGCCCATAGCTCCTGAGGGACATGTTAAAATATAAGGCACCACAAACACAAACTTACTTATTAAAAATATCTTATAAAGTTCTATCTACTAATAAGCACTTCAGTTTTTAAAACCTCTGTTTTTCATCACTTCATATAATTACACAGCAATTTTCAAAAATAAATTCTATAAATCAAAATTACACAAGAAAGCTATTCAAACTGAACTGAAAAAAGTATGTCATCACAACTTTGAAACGTCTGAAAAATGTATCCTACATTCAATACATGAATTTTACCAGACAAAATATAGTAAAAATGAACCAATATAGTAACTAACGTTTTTCTGTTACTAGTGAAAACTAATCTTGAAAACCATAATGTGACAAGGATGTACTCCACTATGTCTGTTGTTTATAATAGACCTGTTTAACCATTTTACCAGTATACACGGTAAATCCATCTCTGCATACCATTGAACACTGATGTCTGGAATGTTTTACATCTCAACTTATGAATACAATATAATCAACCTGGTTCTTACCTTGTCTTGTTTTAGATTATTCAGTTCTTTTAATAGCAAAAAACAACAGACAAGACCTAAGTTTTTATAAGTTAAAAACAAGTACAGTTACCTATGTTACTCTTGTTAATAATTCCTATATTTACAAATAATTTGGCATAACAAATGTGTGAACTATATTAAGGTGATGAATTACCTGTATAATAGCAACTCCAAGATAAATGGCACCACCAATTGCAAGCCGACAGGTTGAACTGAACGGTGTATTTAATCTATCTTCTGTTACTACAAGTGACTTCCTAGTGTCAGCCAAAGCTAGATTTTCCAATCCTAAAATCTTTTAAGAAACAATTTTGATAAGTTTTATTATGTTTCTGTCCAAGTCTTTAGTTTTTTACTAAACAATTTATCAATTAAAATCATAATTGATTCTTAAATGGATCAGTAACTTTCATTTGATTTAAAAATATATATATAGTTTAATGAAATTTCATTTGTAGACTAAGATGGAAATGAATCTAAAATACAACTATAACAAAATTCTCTATAATAAATCATGAATTTCAAAAAAATATTTATCAAATTGACGAGACTTTGTACTAGGCTATGTAAGGTCTCTCTGCACGACCAAATACTAGTGGCAGACCAACAGAAAGGTGACTAATTAATAGCATCCAATGTCAACTCATGGGCTACTTCCCTCTGACCAAACACAAGTAGCAGACCAATAGGAAGGTGACTAATTAATAGTAACCAATGTCAACTCATGGGCTACTTCCCTCTGACCAAACAGAAGTAACAGACCAATAGGAAGGTGACTAATTAATAGCATCCAATGTCAACTCATGGGCTACTTCCCTCTGACCAAACACAAGTAGCAGACCAACAGAAAGGTGACTAATTAATAGTAACCAATGTCAACTCATGGGCTACTTCCCTCTGACCAAACACAAGTGGCAGACCAATAGAAAGGTGACTAATTAATAGTATCCAATGTCAACTCATGGGCTACTTCCCTCTGACCAAACACAAGTGGCAGACCAATAGAAAGGTGACTAATTAATAGTATCCAATGTCAACTCATGGGCTACTTCCCTCTGACCAAACACAAGTGGCAGACCAATAGAAAGGTGACTAATTAATAGTATCCAATGTCAACTCATGGGCTACTTCCCTCTGACCAAACACAAGTGGCAGACCAATAGAAAGGTGACTAATTAATAGTATCCAATGTCAACTCATGGGCTACTTCCCTCTGACCAAACAATAGCACTTTACCACCATTTTTTTAAATGCAAACCATGAACCGCGGAATCTCAGCTCCACGGTCCAGAAAACTAATCACAAAGACACAATTAACTCAAGTTGAAGAGAAAGTTTTGATCTCGAAAGAACACAAAGAAGCATTTATGAGAAATTATGTTCAATGAATCTGATAACTTATGAAAAGAACCTCTGATAAGTCAGCACCAATTCTTTGTTCCCATGCGACTTTTAAAGCAAACTCTTTCCTATTCAACTAAACAACAAATGTTAATAGTTTAAATCTTCAGATTATGCTAATAATGTCTGATTCATCTACTACCTTACAATACCAGTTAAACACTAGCAAGTTGTGTTTATATATTTTTCCTTATCCCAGTAATAAGTGTAATAGATACTGCTTATGTAATATGGACATTTACATTTTACACACACATTTGTGAGCTACCTTTAACAGAATAAGAATAGCACACAGTTGAAAACCCATGTGGATTCTTCGAATAGTTTGTAAATCAATCCAGTGGCTAGCCAGGTAGTAAGTTCGCCAAATGCTAACAGATCCATCGGTTTGTTTCTCTCCTATTAACCGGGAACCTGATACTGTTTTACTGGATTTAGTGCCATCTTCTACTTTCCCTGGAATTGAAGAGTCCCCTTCCTTGGCTTGGGATGACTGAACATGACCAGATGCATTTGTTTGTTGTCCTTGTTTAGGATTCAAACGATACCGAGGACGTTCTCGGTCAACAAAGAAAACGTCAACAGAGCACTGAATGACAAGCAGGTGTAATATCTGAAGCGTCTGAAAATAAGGAAGCCATCAAGACAAAGATTCTCTAACTTCAGATTATCAGGACATATTCTGTACACTACTATCTGCACTTAATCCAATAAAACACACAAACTTTGATTTAACATTACCAGCACAAAGCTTCCAACAAATAAATAGCCTACACAGACTTTAACATTACCAGAACACTACTTCACGTCCTATCAGTTTAAAAAACTTTAATTTTTATCACAGCAGTCTTTATTAATTAGGATGTCATTATGATCAGACGCTCACAATAAACATCATAAAATTAAGTTAGGTTGTGTTGTGACATAAAAAATCTGAATATTAGTGAAGTGAAAAACACATTGAAGTAAGGTTCTGATCATCCACTGTTTATATCCATTATAATGGCAAGCCTTTTAACCATTATGACGACAGGTCTGTCACTTGAACTGACAGGTTTAAAACAAGCTTGACAGATATGTAGTCTGAAATACAAGACAACAAGTTTTTACCCCATTGATGTTAATGTTCCTGAGGACAGCTGGTATAAGTGATAACACTTTTATTGATAAGCAGACCACAATGCTTCGATCTGAAGATGACCTAGGAAGTTTGAATTGTTGTTCTCTGCTTATCAATAAGTGTTAATACCCATACCAGCCATTCTGAGGTACATTTTAATTTAAAGTGGATTTCTCATCTTCAAGAACCCCCACTGATATTATTACATTAATTGTTTCTGGAATTTTCAGTTAGTTTCCCATTTGTTTTGTTTTTTCAAATCCTATCAGGCCTAGAACTGTAGTACATAGCAGCTCTAAACACCTAAAATATTAAAATATTTGGTGTCGTAATGGTTTACAAGTTGTTGAAACTTCGAACCCATTTCTTCTTGTAATACACTAAAGTGTACAACATTTAGTAACGTTTGTATTAAAAGAAACTAGGTTTGGTACATAGGAAACCAACCATTACCTTGAGACCAAGAGCTACACCCAAGTAAACTGAAATTGTTCTCTCTTCCTCTTCAGATGGCAGCATTAAATGTACAACATCTTGATTCTATGTAAACAAGTGACACTTTTTAGATACAAGTTGGCAGATGCTAAACTATGTTAGTTTTTATACAGCCACATGAAACTCTTTTAAAAACATTTCTTACTGTTGTGCTAGCTTTAAGAATCAGACCATCGAGAAAATTATTTTTTCTTTTTATAGTCAAAATCTTATGAAAACTTCTTATTTTTATTATCTGATGTAACGTATTGCCTAAACACTGACTAAGTACATAAAGCAAATCTCCAACAACTTCAAGGTGTAACCGAAATATTTCAATATTCTATGTTATTAGTTTTAAAACAAAGATTTGTTACTAAGCTACATTTATACATGATGAAGAGAAATTACCTTGTAGAATATCAGCCAGTTAAGTGATGCGCTAAAAATAACCATGAAGAAAACATTGGCCAAACATCCAGAAACAAACACAATGAACTTTCCAAGGACCTGAAAGTATAAACATTACTCCACAAGTATAATACAGTTATACATGTTAAAACCAAAATATTACTTCAAAGCAAGCAAGTTTCCTGGTCTCATGTTACAATATTACACATTAAATTATGGTTAATTTGTTCTTAATTAAGAACCAGAGCTACAGCTATGTCATGTGCTGCAGCCCCAGAGCTACAGCTACGTTACGCACCTTAACCCCAGGTTATATATTCTAAAACAACATACCACTACATCAATAGTCTGTTTTCCAGCTCTTCTCATCCATCCCCATGTTTGCATGAACGACCACACGCTACTCAAAGCACTTAACACTCCAACTGCAATCTAGAGCAGAAAAATATTTATTCATTTTACACATGAAAAATATTAAACTTCTTTTTACTGTTTTTGAATGTAGAAGAAATATAAGTACTGCTACCATACAACAGACAAATTCTTGTATTCAAGTTTTAAAACTGCCTAAATCATTAATAAAAATGATACAGTGAACAATAAATGCACATGTCCATCAGGACAAACTGTTACTGCATTTCATGTTTCAATCTAACAGCCAGGTGAGAAACAAAACTTCATCACAACATAGTATTAATAAAGTTTAATTCAACAGTTGGGCTGTATGGGTTAAATACGAACAGCTTGTAAGAATAATGTTAAAATGTTGTGATCAGAAGGTCAAAGAAATATCTACACATAATCATATGAATATCATAAGAAGGAAGACATTACTCAATGCACCATTACATACTAGTGGTATAATTACTATAGGTCATTATTGCTCCTGTTAACATTTCTCAATGCACCATTATGTACTAGTGGTATAATTACTACAGGTCATTATTGCTCCTGTTAACATTTCTCAATGAACCATTACATACTAGCGGTATAATTACTACAGGTCATTATTGCTCCTGTTAACATTTCTCAATGAACCATTACATACTAGCGGTATAATTACTACAGGTCATTATTGCTCCTGTTGACATTTCTCAATGCACCATTACATACTAGCGGTATAATTACTACAGGTCATTGTTGCTCCTGTTGACATTTCTCAATGCACTATTATTTACTAGTTTTAATCATTATTTCTATTGTTTTCCTTTCTTAATGCATTGTTTAAAGTTATTTACTAGTTTTAATCATTATTGCAGATCAGTATTTCTATTGTTTACCTTTCTTAATGCATTGTTTAAAGTTATTTACTAGTTTTAATCATTATTGCAGGTCAGTATTTCTATTGTTTACCTTTCTTAATGTATTGTTTAAAGTTATTAATTAGTTTTAATCATTATTGCAGGTCATTATTTCTATTGTTTACCTTTCTTAATGCATTGTTTAAAGTTATTTACTAGTTTTAATCATTATTGCAGGTCATTATTTCTATTGTTTACCTTTCTTAATGCATTGTTTAAAATTATTTACTAGTTTTAATCATTATTGCAGGTCATTATTTCTATTGTTTACCTTTCTTAATGCATTGTTTAAAGTTATTTACTTGTTATATCATTATTGCAGGCCATTATTTCTGTTGTTTACCTTTCTTAATGCATTGTTTAAAGTTATTTACTAGTTATAATCATTATTTCTATTGTTTACCTTTCTTAGTGCATTGTTTAAAGTTATTTACTAGTTATATCGTTATTGCAGGTCATTATTTCTATTGTTTACCTTTCTTAGTGCATTGTTTAAAGTTATTTACTAGTTATATCATTATTGCAGGTCATTATTTCTATTGTTTACCTTTCTTAGTGCATTGTTTAAAGTTATTTACTAGTTATATCATTATTGCAGGTCATTATTTCTATTGTTTACCTTTCAAAGCAAAGTCCTTTCTTATGTTCAGTACAATTCAATGTTCTCAACAACTCCATGAACTCAACAGTAAAGTTTACTTGAACAAGCAGATTTACAGTGGAAGAAACAAAGTGCTTGACTGACTTATTAGAAGCAAGCACAAAGCTACACAATTGGTTATGTGTTCTCTGACCACCATGGGTATTGAAACCTGGTTTATAGCTGTGTAAGTCCACAGACATACTGCTGTGCCACTGGGGGGCATAAAAAGTGAAACATGAAACACACACAAAAGTATCAAATATACTGAATATATTTCTTACAATCTTGGAAACACCGAAGTTCATATTTTACACTTCAGAGACAGATAAAAAATTCTGAACATGTCTGGAGCTTTTATGCAAACTGAACAAGTATTAAATAGTGATAAAATATCAAATGTACAGAACTTTCGAGTGAGGTAAACTGTCAAAATAGATGGAATTATATTTTCTGTTTTTAAGAATCAAGTTTCGAGCTTAAGCTTGAAGAGTCTTACTGATACAAAGCAGACTAATCAAGTTTTAAACACACAGCTTCCTAATCTGATGCTACTCTAGCAGAATTTACTAACAATTAGCAACAAAATATTTACCGATATGTCCTTCCATCTGCCTTCTTGATCCAAGTGATACGACACCGAGAAAGTAATCTGAAACACAGAGTAAATCAATACATACTAGAATGGTTTGTTGATGTTTAAATAACTTGTTCTTTTAGTCGTCCCAGAAATGGATAAAAACATACAAGTTGGGTTTTGTAAACACACTGTTTTATGAACTTACAATTTTCAGAACAACTTTCAACTGACAAGAATAAAAATGTGGATATATAACAACAAGGGCAAAAACTTCTACAGAAATGTTTAAAACTGAAAACCAGGTGAGAAACTGCTGTTATTTTGTGACAAATGTTTACCATCAGTCACTTCATAAAATAAATTATTACAGTTTTCCCATAAAAGTCTTTGCTACTTACGCAATTACTATTCACAGCAACTTACATTCTGTTTTTAAACCAAACTGATATTCTATGGGTTTGAGATTCAAACCAACAGGTTTTTACTTTTCTTAAAATCTCATCAGTAATAAACACAACAGTAGCAAAGACTAGAGGAAACTGTCCGTACCACTACCTACCGTAATCTCGGCATCCCTCATGTAGTCATCGTACGAGGACTCTCCATAGTCGACAGACAACAGAGGGGGGTAGACTGTTCCTGTTTTGTCGTCGTTTTTTAAAGTTATACTGAAATAAAGTGGTTCTAAATTTGCTTTTTTTGTTAGCAGATTTAACAGTACAATTGATTTAGGCACATAAGTGAATTTATTTCTGTCTGAAATATGAAAATTTAAGTTTGTTTATATTTTACCAGATGATTGTGATTGGGATATTTCTTTAGTTTACATTACGACTACCCAATTCAGACTATGAAAATGAATGTTGGAGTCTCAGTATTCCTCTCTGTTTATGATGCAACAAATAAAACATGTTAAGAGACCAGAGTAGCTATTACATACTAAATTTTGTTAGCAACAAATCCTCGAATGTAAACTTATGTAAAATATATGGATACCTTAAAAACATTAGTGAAAGTTATCAAAATAAATGAAAAGAGTAGACACACATTGGCTAAAAATAGTTTTGAAATATCACTTATTAAAATTTGTTTAAAATGTTAAGACAACTTTTGCTTTGTTAACATTATTAATCTTACAAGAACACGGGTATATAATTTCAATCAACACTAATCAGAGTTTATTGTAAACAATCTTTAGAAAAATTAGTCATGACAAAACACCTACATTTACCCAGATAAATGTACTTTCTTTTCCACTGTAAAATCAATAAGAATAACAATTACACTAAGAAGAGCCACCAAAACATCTTCATTAATACAGAAAGATAAATACAATTTTTATATTACATATTTGACAAGCAGAAAAAACTGTTTCCAAGTTAAGTAACTGCTATTAAACCTGGCAAGTATACCACTATTTTACTACAGAAATGTAGGGTTCTCACTTTTATCTGATTTATGGACTTAGCACATATCAAAGTTTTCCAGAAGACACTAATAATGGTGTCTCCTTTTAAAGAACAATGATTTATTGAGTAAAATCTTTATTAGTTCATAATTAGAACAACTTTGTTATCACACAAGTACTTCATATTCAGAAAACATTATTAATGTGATTTTTGTTTTTAATATACACTAGTATGTAACTTGTCCTTCAATTATTCAGAACTTTTACAAAACTCAGACAGATAAGCACACAGATTGTTGATCACTCAGTACAGTCTTTCTTCTAGCAGCTACTTGAGCAACTGTTAGTAAGTATCATGTTACTGGTTACTAACCCATAACCCCACTCTTGGTACATTGTTACTACCTCCCTAAATACCACTCACAATTACATGGGGATTTTCAATATTTAAAAACGAATTCACTTGGTTATTAATAACAGGAAAACAAGGACACAAAAACAAGCATTTTGTTTAACGAGCACTTTGACGATACAACATGTTTAGAAGAAATTAAAATGCTTCTCGATTTTTAATTTGTTCTGTAGGTGTTTAGTGGTAAATTGAAACTAGATAAGATATAGGGGTTACCCACAAAATTATTAAATGAAAAATGAGGGTAAGAATCACCAGTACCTTTCTTTTTATGAACCATAGATTGTTAACTCTTACTCAACTGATGCACTGATTAGATGCACCCTGTTGGGTTGTTTCATTTCATTTTTAACAAAAATTACTGGATGAAATTGTTTAAAATTTGAGAAGTATATTGTACAGGTTACATAGCAGTTATGAAAAATTACTTTGACAACTGATACTTGTATAAACTTGTCACTACAAAACACATGTGTTATTGTATTTTAAATAAAACTACTGCAAGAGATTGAAATTTGAGACAAACTTTCTTCAAACCCACATATGGTAAGTAACATAAATAGTTCATAACTAGTATAATATACATCAAACCATACTAAAAGGCACTCTGTTAAAGTTCATGATATGAGAACTTCATGCACATAAGGTTAAGGTAACATATACCTTTTGCATAGTGTTATATTGGATTTCAGCCTTTTAATAAAAAAAAAAACATTTTTGTACTAAGTTTTTGTACGAAAATAAATTGGAATAGGTACAGGGACATATTTTGGCATGTCATGCTTTACATTTAGCCCTGAAGATAATTTGCACGTGTTTGATAACACAATTGAATTCTCCTGAAATCAGACTTTGATGTGAAGAATTAGTCTGAACAAAGGAAAACTGAAAATTAAGTCAAGGTCAAACTGTGACACTAACGAGTAAAACACAAGTTAGAGTAACTCATTCATGGCTGTTTATTAAAAGCCAAAGCTCTTACCAACTTCAGATTAGTAAACACTAGAGATACACTAATATTTACATCAACTGTAAAGTCTACAGTATCAAGAGACGTAAAGAGTTAATAAAAACAATGAGTGTATTAATTACCAGAATTTGAGAAAAACGTGCTTGGAAATTAGGCACAAAGTTGTCACTTCAAGGGTTTTTGTCTAGTTGGAAAAGTTAGATAACTTTATCATATTTCTAGGTAATTAAAGGGTATATGCTACATTATGAGTTTTCTTTCTGGAAGATGTTGCACTTATAAATAAAATATTTAACTCTTTTGCCCCAGCACTACTACTGTATTTCTTTGTGCACATGGTACTGTATCACATTAAGAATTAAACCACATTAATATTAACATACTTCTATGAAATTAATGTTATAACTTATGTTATGATCAAAGTTATCTATGTCATAATTGTTTCAAAAACAGTTAAACTGTGTTTTTACATTTATATTTTAGTTAATTATGTGTTACTTGAAAGGTTTAATGATTTTTATAAGTTTAACTTGTTGCCTTCATTATAAAAGTGTATGAACACGATGGTGTCACTTGTGTACACAAAACAAGACTCTGAATGTATAATAACAATAAATCCCCACAAACATCTGTTGATATACTGGCAAAGAACTAGAAATGAAAATTTTAAACAACTATAGATGAACAGATAAAGATGTGAATCTATGAATAGTAAAAAAAACACGTTTCAAAACCATCACGAACTAAACGATAAGTGCGTACACTCCCGTTTCTTAACTGAACTAAACGGCGTGCGTATATACCCGTTTATTAACTGAACTAAACGGCGTGCGTATATACCCGTTTCTTAACTGAACTAAACGGCGTGCGTATATACCCGTTTCTTAACTGAACTAAACGGCGTGCGTATATACCCGTTTCTTAACTGAACTAAACGGCGTGCGTATATACCCGTTTCTTAACTGAAGTAAACAGCGTGTGTATATTCACATTTCTTAACTGAACTAAACGGCGTGTGTATATTCACATTTAATTCTAAACCTTTCATTACAATGTACATTGATAATAATAGGAAGTGTAAGTGATATAATAGAAAAAATGAAATAAAAACATTTACCTTAAACGTTTGATATTTCTTTAGTAGGTTCTAGAGATTACACAAACTGTAAGATAATAAATAGTATTTCTTGTTATCCTTCATATACAATCACCTTGTAGGTGAACTATTCAGAGTCCAAGTGTAAATAACTAGATTAAATAACAATTTGTTTAAACTGTTTAGAAACAGTACAAAAATAAAATTTTTTCTTAACCTACACACTTTTAGGAATGTTTTGGTCAACTTTTAAACAATTTCATCCTCTAATTTTATTTTAGAAATGAAATATTATGAGAGCAACTTTACCTAATAATAAAATTAGAAGCTGGGAACCATATACTTAATAATATTTAATTATTACAGACCAATGGCTGTTGTGTAAAATCTTTTATCTGATTTTTGAAACTAGTTTTCAATAAAACAAATCATCTGCTGTAAGATGAAAACCCACATCTTCAAATTATTTATTTAAATGGAACTTTAAATCATTTGTGCCTCAAATAACTGGAGAATGGAAGACTGCTGTTGTCTACACTGCTGTTAAAACTGGTCGAAACAAGAGAAAACTTACGAGAGAGAAATATCTTTAGCATAACGAAAAACAGTGGCAGTAGGTTTCCTCTTAATAGATTTCTTCCTTGCTTCAATAGCAGTCACTGGGTCTGTCAGAAATATCCTTCTTACTAGCTGCCACTTTGAGATGTCCTTTCCTACAATAACAAAATATGTTCACTTTCTCTGGATCACAGGTATTTAAAAAAATACCATCCTGAGAAGTAGGAAAAACACACACCACAAAAAAATGAAGTTAAGCAGACACTTTAATGTTCACAAAGATTTTTGTGGAATGTTCTTCTTGGGGCAAAATAAAACTTGTGTTTAGTATAAAATACCATTGTGAACATCAAGACATCTATTTAACATTAGCCATTTTTTCTGTGGTACAGCAATTTCTTTTTTAGTAAATTAATTATTTTACTAATATTGACATAATCAATCTACATAAATGTATAATGATCTGTCCCCCAAGAAAAGTTTGTTTTTTTTTAATTTTGCACAAAGCTACACAATGGCTATCTGTACTAGCTGTCCTTAATATAGCAGAGAAAGACTACAGTGAAGACAGCTAGTCATCTACACCCACTGCCAACTCTTGGGCTACTCTTTTGCCAACAAGTAGTGAGATTGACTGTCACATTATAACACCCCCACAGCTGAGAGAGTGAGCAAGTCTGGTGCTACGAGTAATCAAACTCACAACCCTCAAATTATAATTCGAGTGCTCAAAACGTGTTTTTATGTGTATATAGAATCTTTCAAAACTGCAGAAAACAAAGTTCTGGCATTTTTACTGAGTTTGTACTAAAACGTAATCTAGATTTGTTACCACTGTTCTGTAATTCTTAAAATATTACCTTCTAATATTTCTGTATAACCAACACTGATTACAAACAACCTTGATTTTTTAACCTGCTTATATAGCATCACTACACAGCTCAGTTTAACTGTTCCTTGAAGCTTCAGCTGGTTATTTTACATATCAGACACTTGGAGAATTGTGTCATCAACAATGTGTTATAAGTAAAGATACTCATTAGAATATAACTTTGCCAGGCTTTTCAACAACCACTTACAAAGCACAGAAGTGTGAAACAAAAACCTTTTTATAGAGCCAGCAACAACTTTTTGAAATTAATACTGTTTTCTTTTGTTAACACATGGCTACACAACACACTATTAGCACTAAGTGCACTTGAAAATACCAACTGCAGGGTTTAATGTAAAACTTAACCATTGTCCCACCAGGGGATATATTAATAACCGATTAAAGTAAACCTAGAAGTGTAAAGTGCCAAAAGAGAGAAAAACTCTTTTCATTTATATTTTTCTTAACTAGTTTAAGGATATAAAACATGAATTTCAATAAAAGTGATTTTCAAACATCTGGCCATAATTTACTTTACTAGTTTTTTCTCAAAAATGTTAAATGTTAAGAAGTTGTCTTCAACTTAAGTTTTTTTACATAAAGGTTGCTTAATGAAAACATGCGATTACCTTTGTTCACATAATCTCCATTTTTCATCAGACTAGAAACAAGAACAGGTACTGGATAAAGCTGGGATTTGTTATTCTGTTCACTTACTAAATCTGATTAGAGTGAAGGTTTGTTTTATTTAAACACAAGTTTAAATCTAATATTATATTAGGTACTCATTTTAGAGATCATAAGACCAGGAAACTTGTTAGCATTATGCTATCTGAAGTTTGATTACCACTGGCTGATACTGATTCATAATAAATACTGTTTACTACTGGTATAATCTGTACATTCTAATAGCAAAATCTGGATTTTGGCAAATAAGTCCATATATTTGAAGTTGATGCAAAAACATGCAACAAATGCGAAGTCATTCATGATAACGAGAAACCCACTTGAAGTAAAAAAATGTATCTCAAGACGGCTGGTATGGGTATTAAAACTTTTATTACAATAATATAGAGAACAGTAATTTTGACCTTCTTAGGTCATCTTCAGGTTAACTAAGAGAGTTTGTAACTGATCATTGCAAGGCACGTCTTAGGGATGCCCCCTACAATCCTGTACACCTTTTAAACTCTTGTTCCTAAGATGTGCCTGGCAACAGTCACTAACAAACTCTCTTTGTTGACCTGAAGATGACCTAAGAAGGTTAAAACTGTTGTTCTTTACATTATTGTAATAAAAGTTTTAATACCCATACCAGCCGTCTTGAGATACAAATACTTAGTATTCTCTTATCATACTTTTAACTGTCACATTTATCACAGTATCGTTACTTCTAACTTTCTACATGTAAAACTAGCTAGATATTTTTATTGGACTTAAAACTAATACATTTGAATTGATATTTTAAAATCTAGTGTAACTATTTTGCTCTATTTAGTAGCTAAGCCTACTCAAAGGATACACAAATCATAAATTATCAACTCCGAGGAATCCCAGAATTCTTGAAGTTTCCTTTTGCACTGTAAAGATAGGATATTAAGATATACTGATATATAAAAAGTAGTCAATATCTGCTTTTTCAAAAGTAATATTATTATACAATCCAAGAAACAAAGAAAGAATACTTACACTGTGTTTATATATTGTTCCAAAAGTAAAAGCTGACTTCAATTTGGTAGGAGTTTCAGAGCACAACTGTAATGCAAGACGTTAACATTTTTAATAATGTCTTAAAGTAAACAGATCAAGTTAACCTTATCAGTGGACTGTACTAATTTTGTTTACAACATTATATTACCTGATAATGTGTGTACTGTAGAAAAAACATTAACAAGTAAACTGGAATACACATGACCCCAGATTATTAACATGTGAACTGGATCACTTGTATACTTACCTGTCTGACTGTTTCTTGAAATGGAAGAAATCCAAGGAATGTCCCATTAAGATGGAATGCAGCAGTTGTGATGTTTAACCTGGATGACTGGATTTAAAACATGCACATTCACTTCATATGTTCATAAAATTATATATTTTAATATATAATTTATATATAACTTTATATAACGTTACTTTATAAACAGTTCATTGTTAAAAAACATAACAGTAACTCACATATGAATAACAGCTTTTATAGTTTGGTTAAACCATCACCGGCTATCCAGGCACTTGATGGGTGTCAACAGTGAACAAGCAATCAAAATGGTTTGGATGTTCTGAATTTCTCATAAAGCTACTTTAGGACTATGTGCAATACCCCATCTTTAATATAACAGGGAAAGACTGGAAGTAAGGCTTGTCAACACCACCAACAACAACTCTTAGGCTACTCTTGTACCAGCAAATATTGAGATTTACAATCATATTATAATGTTCTCAGATATAAAAATCAAAGAGAAAGTATGTTCAAAGACTGTGATATGAACATATAATCACAGACTACAAGTTGAGTGCCCTAACCACAAGTTCATTCCAGGCCTGCACCATGAACACTAAAAACTTGTAACACAACAAACTGAAAACAAATTTTTAATTTAAAATAAGCAAACATATTTTTATTGTTTTTGCAACAGAAATTTGAGAACCATGGATACTGATTTCATAGCTCGTGAATAATTTTCCAAAATGTATGGGTGCCCACACATATACACAAACTTGGAAACAAAAATGTAATTACCATGTTTTATTTTCAACCTAGAAAACACTATTATTGTAATATTAAAATACACTGCTAACAACAAAAGATAATTACAGTAATTTTATTTTCAACCTACAAAATAGTACTGTAATATTAAAATACACTGACAACAGTAAAGGTCATAGTTAATTATTTGTCAATTTTTTTCTGTAAACATAGAAAACAGTGTATATAATGACAATAAAATACTGTTTTATAAAAACAAACAAAAATAAAATAGCAAACAACACCTCTTGGGCCTTTCTTCATAAGTTTAATGATGACTCGATAACTGGACAAAACCTATCAAGTTTCTTCTTACTGTGTATCAGATTATATTATGTTCATGATACTTCACACATGAAAAACAATTACACTAGAGAATCCAAACTCATTAAAACTGTTTTCCTTATATCACAGTGCACTTAAGCTCAACATCTGTGAAACTATCTATTAGTGGAAGTTTGTGATTTATGATTAAAATGTTAAAAAAATAGAATTCTTTCTAAAAGTTTTTTTTTCTTTTCATTAAAAATAATTTAAAAAATACAAATTTATCAAAGATACTTACTGGTAATAATGGATTTAAAGAAAACTGGTTGGGAACATTGGTTCGATAGAGTTCACTCTTTGCTTCATTCTCAAGATAATACAGCCACGGAGAATTCTGAGGCCTAAAAAAATCAGTTATTACTTTACAGAAGTTTCCAGAAACCTAGAACAAATCATAGCAAATGAAAACAAATGGATAAGAAACAACTTATTTTTAAGTAAAGTTTACTTGTTTCTTTTCTTTGTAAGTACTGGTGTAAATAAAACATTTAGTTAAAGTGCAGCTAGGACTAAACGTACAAAATCACAAAGTAACAGTAAGGTTACTTTTTGATTTTCAAAGCTTACTAATAAACATTTCCAAAACTCCACAAGTTTGTTTAATAGGGAAATAATACAAAATAGCCTAATTTCTCTCCCCATAGACTCAGTTGAATCACCCAAGTTTGTGGTCCCAAGCTGACCTTCATAGTTACCATACCATTAAGTCTGATATGTTTTGTGTATTGTCACAATATTTTATAGGATTTCAGTAACCATTAAGGGTTATTTTTAGAGCAAAAATCAAATTCTTAATAAAATATTTTCACTGAACATTTAACATGTCAAGACCGAGTGCTCCAAGTGAAAAAAGATTTATGTTTAGAAGTACTTTTCTTAATCTGAAAAAATCTCAAATTCTGTTCACGTAATCTGTAAATCTTTAAAGCATGGATATCAAGAGAGAAAATGTAATAATTCTCACCCTTTGTGAAAATCCAGGATGTGTGTTTTAAATGTTATATTAGAAAATTAAGTTTATAAATTATTAAAACTTGGATTATGAGTTATGTTTTATGTCAATATACTGTGTACCTCGAGAAGAGCATACTGTAATACCTACACTGTGCACCTCGCGAAGAGCATACCGTAGTACACTGTGTACCTCGAGGAGAGCATACCGTAATTCGTTGTGTACCTCGAGGAGAGCATACAGTAATACGTTGTGTACCTCGAGGAGAGCATACCGTAATTCGTTGTGTGCCTCGAGGAGAGCATACCGTAATACATTGTGTACCTCGAGGAGAGTAATGTAATTAAAGTTTTGAACGTAACTCACTAAAACCTCACACCATGGACTAAAAGATGTCATTGACAAACATATTAAGCACTAAACTGTTCATAAAATCAAAGTACAGCAAGTCTTTGGAATATAATAAAAATAATTGCTAATTAATCTTTTCTGTATTTAATTTGTTTTAAATAAAAACTGTTTATATTGAAAATATTTTTAATTCTGAAAATAAGATCTTCATAAAACCTTGTAGTAATTTTGAAGGAAACAAAACCATCTCAAATCTTGCTTATGATTTAACCTTCAACTGGTAAAGTATTTGTATCATGGGGTTAAAATAACCCATATGTAACTACAAAAATACTGTTTTTATCATAGGGTGGGGCAAAAATGACCTACAAATAACAAACAAATGATGAAAACAACAAGACAGACAACTGTCACATGACATCCACTCTATTCAACACTCAAGAACTGATTGGAAAAAAAGAGTACTGAAACTATCAGATAGAAAGCAGCACTAGCCGAGTTGGAAATACCAATGTGGACCTCACCCTACAAGTTGAGGGTTAAATATAACAATCTAGTAAATTAACAAAATAAGTAAATTTCAAGACAGCAATATTATTTTCACATCACTGGTGATGTTTCACACATACCACTGAATCACCAGCCCGTGGTCATCAGTTGTCATGTCAAGATACACCGAGCAGGCATCCTTATCTGTCCCACTGTTGTAGTTATCCATGTAGTAGTGAAGAACAACACAAAAGTTACCCAAAAGTTGACAAGCTGTACCGTTCTGTTTAACCTAGTGACGACAGCATAATTCAAGTAACTGTTGTAAAAGTTAACACACGATACATTAATCTATGATGAAAGTTACAAGTTGTGAAAGATAATACTGTCGAAAATAAAATGTAATTTTTGAATCACAATTACTACCAGTTCTTTCTCTCTTTGTTTTTGATTCATAAAATCCAATTTAAAGTTACCAGAAAGATTAATAGTGGTTTTATCTATTAATATCTAACACAGTTTAAAGTTTTCTAAAACAACACTGAACTCTTAAGAAACATTATGTGCTAAATAATTAATTGAATAAAAGCATTCTAAATAACTTCCAACTAATAACAACTTTATTACTAAACATGTCTTATGTAAAATAACTTACTTTACAATTGTAGATTGCTGCTTGGATATGATCAACAAAAAATGAAGATGTCAACGTTTCTTCATGCTGTTAAAAAATACATAAAGAAAATTGAATGACACAAATAAGGTGTTTCATAATCCTGTTTAAAGTGTACCACGGATAATGAATTCACATTATAATTAAACAGATTATAACACAAGATACAACTGTAAAACAGTTAATATGTACTCTAGTTCTCTCTAAATCTTCCTTAATAAATGAAAATCACACATACTTATTGAACACTGTTGTTCTAGTGGATGCTGATAACAAGGACGGGGGTGATGGGTATTATCTCCTAGTGGATTCTGATAACAAGGACGGGTTTGAGGGGTATTAACTCCTAGTGGATGCTGATAACAAGGACGGGTTTGAGGGGTATTAACTCCTAGTGGATGCTGATAACAAGGACGGGTTTGAGGGGTATTAACTCCTAGTGGATGCTGATAACAAGGACGGGGTTGAGGGGTATTAACTCCTAGTGGATGCTGATAACAAGGACGGGGTTGAGGGGTATTAACTCCTAGTGGATGCTGATAACAAGGACAGGGGTGAGGGGTATTAGCTTCTAGTGGGTGCTGATAACAAGGACGGGGGTGAGGGGTATTAGCTTCTAGTGGATGCTGATAACAAGGACAGGGGTGAGGGGTGTTAGCTTCTAGAAAAGCTATGTGTAAGAGCAGAAACTAAAATTGTTTGTACCGAATCACACTTGAAATTGACACTCTTTGGCAGAAAGCGAGTATTACACATTTTAATATACACACAAGAAAACACTTAGCAAGTCCAGGGTAATGAAACATTTACAGACTACATCATACATATGAACTTCTACCAGTCTAGTTCCAGAAGGAAGACTGTTAGGTGATACATATGGACTTCTACCAGTCTAGTTCCAGATGGAAGACTTAGGTGATACATATGGACTTCTACCAGTCTAGTTCCAGATGGAAGACTGTTAGATGATAGCAGATCTTAAGTTTATAACAATAATTAATCATACTACCTAAAGTTTTAAAGCGAACCATAAGAAGTACAACAAAACATTCGTGAACTTACACTGCAACTTGTATACAGTTGCAATACAATATACAAATTTACATTACATTCTCCATACTTTCTACATTCCAATTCAAATATATACACACCTTGTACCTGACAGTAAAGAGTGATGGTGTGGTTGGTGGAAGTTCTGAGGTTGGTATGCACATACCTCCTACCTCTGCATACTGTAAGTAAAATCCACAGACATAATCATACACAGTTATTTAAAAGTCTGTAAAAACAAAAATTAATAAAATATCTTGATAAGATTGGAAACATGAATATCAGAGTCAGTTGAAGTTTAAGGTCAGAAGGTCACAACACATTTTGAGAAGAATAACATTATTACTCGTTCCTTCAGATGTGGTCATCTGTTGGAACATATAGTACCATATTATCATACACCTACCTTCTATTAAACTTCTCCTATTTATACTTCCAATGATCTTGACTAAACCCCAGTTATAGTCACATGATATTGACTGTGAAAACTGTTGACTGTTGATTGGCTTGTGCTGCAGTGTTGTATTAATAATGATAAACAAGTAATATCTGTGTAAACTGACTTGTGATACAAACATCCTCAACACCCAAGTTTAGAGAAAAGTCAGAGTTAAGACTTTTTATTATTATTGCTTATGTATACATTACTCTCTAGATCAACCACCAAACGTGTGAACTGTCCCCTACTTCGTCTGTCTGGGTCCCCAACCCAACGTGTGAACTGTCCCCTACTGCGTCTGTCTGGGTCCCCAACCCAACGTGTGAGCTGTCCTCTACTGCGTCTGTCTGGGTCCCCAACCCAACGTGTGAGCTGTCCCCTATTGCGTCTGTCTGGGTCCCCAACCCAACGTGTGAGCTGTCCCCACTGCGTCTGTCTGGGTCCCCAACCCAACGTGTGAACTGTCCCCTACTGCGTCTGTCTGGGTCCCCAACCCAACGTGTGAACTGTCCCCTACTGCGTCTGTCTGGGACCCCCAACCCAACGTGTGAACTGTCCCCTACTGCGTCTGTCTGGGACCCCCACCCAATGTGTGAACTGTCTGCTACTGCATCTGTCTGGGTCCCCCACCCAATGTGTGAACTGTCTGCTACTGCATCTGTCCGGGTCCCCCACCCAATGTGTGAACTGTCCCCTACTGCATCTGGCTGGATCCCCCACCCAAAATGTGAACTGTCCCATACTACATCTGGCTGGGTACTCCACCCAACATGTGAACTGTCTTCTGTATTTCATACTTATGTGTTTTTTGGATCACTTGTTACTGAGTTTGGACTTAGTTGGACACAAACAAGATCATTATAACTTGTGACACCGAGGCTGGAAAAGATAAACAAAGCTTACCTCTGACACCGAGGCTGGAAAAGATAAACAAAGCTTACCTCTGACACAGAGGCTAAAAAAGATAAACAAAGCTTACCTCTTTTTGTGGACAAGTACAAGTGCCTCCACCAGCTACCAGGAAATCGTCTGCACATCGAACACAACTATATAAAAAATATTTAACTTTACATCTCAATATTTAGAGTAAAAACAAAAAAGATATGGCCCAAGTTTTGGTAGATTTATCCAGTTGGAAGTTTTAGTAAAATAATTAATGTTACTTGTAATTTATTCCTCAGTCCTGACTCAATATTAATAGTCTATCAGAGAAGTAAAACAGAAAAACCTTTCACAAGTTTCTGAATTGTATAAAAACAAGTTAAACAATAACAGAAATAAGTTCTTTAAACAAGCAGTCAAATGTAAATTATGAAATTTTAACTCCTTGACATATTTCAACAGAAATAGTTCGTCAATTTCTTCTAGTAGTTTTATGGCCAGAAAACACTAGGTCCCACTAGCTACAAGTTCCCATACTTAGGTAATATCTTAACACAAACTTAAAATTATAAATTGAAACCTCAAAATCAAGTAAAAAATACATCAAAATCTTAAAGTACACAAAATAACACATTCTACTGAAATGTAGAAAAGTTTAATTACCTTAAACACAATTGTATCTCATCCCTTACCGTGTTTTGGAGATGTCAGGCCATGTTTGAGGAGGACACGGTCTACAGAACTGGTCACCAAGTTTATCACCTTCAAACGTTTCTTCTGAAAACATCAAAACTTCATGAAACATTCAAATGATAACATACAAACTTTGTTTCCAGAAATAAAAACATAACTATTACAATCTGTACTTATTCTTCACTTGACAGATAAGACAAAACAACAACAAAAGGTTTACCTTTGATTCCATTACTACAAGATGAACAAGTTCCAGTAAAATTTCCAAAAGATTTACATGTAACACAATGCCAGCCATCAAGAGATGAGACCTAATAGATAAGATATATGATTAGCTTGAAGTAATATGATCAAGATGCTATTCCAAGGTTTAACAGTTTCATTTTGCACCTGTTCAACATTCTATTTCAGCTACTTCTGTTGTCCTATGTGAATTATGACAGAAAATAAACTTCCATCCATTACCACACTTATCCTGTAACATAATCTTGTATCAATCTTGTATGTGAAAGGGTCATTCTCTTAAGAAGCCAGTGTAATACAACCCCACAGGTTTACAAACTGTTTCACACGCACTGTGAAAGAGTCATTCCCTCAAGAAGCCAGTGTAATACAATCTCGTAGGTTTATAAACTGTTTCACACGCACTGTGAAAGAGTCATTCTCTTAAGAAGCCAGTGTAATACAATCTCGTAGGTTTATAAACTGTTTCACACGCACTGTTAAAGAGTCATTCTCTTAAAAAGCCAGTGTAATACAATCTCGTAGGTTTATAAACTGTTACACATGCACTGTGAAAGAGTCATTCTCTCAAGAAGCCAGTGTAATACAACCCTGCAGGTTTATAAAGTGTTTCACATGCACTGTTAAAGAGTCATTCCCTTAAGAACCCAGTGTAATACAATCTCAGAGGTTTACAAACTGTTTCACACGCACTGTGAAAGAGTCCTTCTCTTAAGAAGCCAGTGTAATACAATCTCGTAGGTTTATAAACTGTTTCACACGCACTGTGAAAGAGTCATTGTCTTAAGAAGCCAGTGTAATACAATCTCCTAGGTTTATAAGCTGTTTCACACGCACTGTGAAAGAGTCATTTCCTTAAGAACCCAGTGTAATGCAATCTCGTAGGTTTATAAACTGTTTCACATGCACTGTGAAAGAGTCATTCTTTTAAATAGCCAGTGTAATACAATCTCGTAGGTTTACAAACTGTTTCACATGCACTGTGAAAGAGTCATTCCCTTAAGAAGCCAGTGTAATATAATCTCATAGATTTATAAACTGTTTCACATGCACTGCGAAAGGGTCATTCCCTTAAGAAGCCAGTGTAATACAACCCCCCAGGTTTATAAACTGTTTCAAACTTTGGGAAATGGTCACTATTTTAAGGACCTCAGTAGTACATCCCAAGTCTTAGTATGACGTAATTATCATATTAAATCACACAGTGATCTATTTTATTTCATTCTAGTTATTTTAAATCTAGAGAAGAAATGCTAAAGTAGTGCAAGTTCTACTTTCAGTCAATACATAGATGTGTATTACTGTTAGAGCAGTAATCTAACATTAGGTGTCTGCCTCAGTGTGTGTAAACACAAACAGTCTTCCTGTCTATTAAGTGATGCAAAATAAACAAGTTACCTACTAAAGAGAAATGTGGGCTTTATTCTCTGTAATCAAAGAGATAAATATCAGAGCTTTCACATCCAGGAATGTCAACACCAAAACATACAAACAAGATATACATCTGAGAAAAGACAAACCTGGCAAAATAATAAACATACCTGACCTTCAGGACAAGGCTCACACTTAACATTTGTACCCTGTTGTATAACCAGCTTATGTTGAGGTTTACATGTGCAAGAAAGGCCTAAAAGAAAAAAGGTTAACTCGTTTAAAACTCTTCATTAATCCTACTTACATTTAAAAACACAAAAAGCTATACATACTATATATATATATATATATATATATATATTAATCTATAGAATATATTTATTTTTTTAACAACCATCATAAAAACCTATGTGTTGAATCAAACAAAATATTAGACACTAGTTATGATTCAACAGTTTATCGAATTTCATTTCTTATGCTGAATATCCTCTACAAATATGATGAACCTCAGGTTAAATGGATTTGTTAGATAAGTACCAGAACAGTTATTACAGGAACTCTTCTAACACAAAAACTTACATCAGTTGGTTTAGTACTAGAACTGTTACTACAGACATTCTTCTAACACAAAGACTTACATCGTTGGTTTAATACTAGAACTGTTACTGCAGACATTCTTCTAACACAAAGACACTCATCAGTTGGTTTCGTACTAGAACTGTTACTGCAGACATTCTTCTAACACAAAGAAACTCATCAGTTGGTTTAGTACTAGAACTGTTACTGCAGACATTCTTCTAACACAAAGACACTCATCAGTTGGTTTGTACTAGAACTGTTACAACAGACATTCTTCTAACACAAAGACTTACATCAGCTGGTTTAGTACTAGAACTGTTACTGCAAACATTCTTCTAACACAAAGACACTCATCAGTTGGTTTCGTACTAGAACTGTTACTGCAGACATTCTTCTAACACAAAGACTTACATCAGCTGGTTTCGTACTAAACTGTTACTGCAGACATTCTTCTAACACAAAGACTTACATCAGTTGGTTTAGTACTAAACTGTTACTGCAGACATTCTTCTAACACAAAGACTTACATCAGTTGGCTTGGTACTAAACTGTTACTGCAGATATTCTTCTAACACAAAGACTTACATCAGTTGGTTTACTACTGGAACTGTTACAACAGACATTCTTCTAACACAAAGACTCACATCAGTTGGTTTACTACTGGAACTGTTACAACAGACATTCTTCTAAAAGAAAGACTGACATCAGCTGGATTAGTACTAGAACTGTTACTGCAGACATTCTTCTAACACAAATACTTACATCAGCTGGTTTAGTACTAAACTGTTACTGCAGACATTCTTCTAACACAAATACTTACATCAGCTGGTTTAGTACTAGAACTGTTCTGCAGACATTCTTATAACACAAAGACTTACATAAGGAGGTTTAGTACTACAACTGTTACTGCAGACATTCTTCTAGCACAAAGACTTACATCAGCTGGATTAGTACTAGAACTGTTACTGCAGACATTCTTCTAACACAAAAACTTACATCAGTTGGTTTGGTACTAGAACTGTTACTACAGACATTCTTCTAACACAAAGACACTCATCAGCTGGTTTACTACTAGAACTGTTACTGCAGACATTCTTCTAAAAGAAAGACCGATATCAGCTGGATTAGTACTAGAACTGTTACTGCAGACATTCTTCTAACACAAAGACACTCATCAGTTGGTTTAGTACTAGACCTGTTACTACAGACATTCTTCTAACACAAAGACACTCATCAGTTGGTTTAGTACTAGAACTGTTACTGCAGACATTCTTCTAACACAAAGAAACTCATCAGTTGGTTTAGTACTAGAACTGTTACTGCAGACATTCTTCTAACACAAAGACACTCATCAGTTGGTTTAGTACTAGAACTGTTACTGCAGACATTCTTCTAACACAAAGACACTCATCAGTTGGTTTGTACTAGAACTGTTACTGCAGACATTCTTCTAACACAAAGACACTCGTCAGTTGGTTTGTACTAGAACTGTTACTGCAGACATTCTTCTAACACAAAGACACTCGTCAGTTGGTTTCGTACTAGAACTGTTACTGCAGACATTCTTCTAACACAAAGACACTCGTCAGTTGGTTTCGTACTAGAACTGTTACTGCAGACATTCTTCTAACACAAAGACTTACATCAGTTGGTTTCGTACTAGAACTGTTACTGCAGACATTCTTCTAACACAAAGACACTCATCAGCTGGTTTAGTACTAGAACTGTTACTGCAGACATTCTTCTAACACAAAGACACTCATCAGCTGGTTTAGTACTAAAACTGTTACTACAGACATTCTTCTAACACAAAGACTTACATGAGTTGGTGTAGTACTAAACTGTTACTGCAGACATTCTTATAACACAAAGACTTACATCAGGAGGTTTAATACTACAACTGTTACTGCAGACATTCTTCTAACACAAAGACTTACATCAGTTGGTTTAGTACTAGAACTGTTACTACAAACATTCTTCTAACACAAAGACTTACATCGTTGGTTTAATACTAGAACTGTTACTGCAGGCATTCTTCTAACACAAAGACTTTCATCAGTTGGTTTAGTTCTAGAACTGTTACTGCAGACATTCATCTAACACAAAGACTTACATCAGTTGGTTTACTACTGGAACTGTTTCTACAGACATTCATCTAACACAAAGACTTACATCAGCTGGTTTAGTACTAGAACTGTTACTGCAGACATTCTTCTAACACAAAGACTTACATCAGCTGGTTTAGTACTAGAACTGTTACTGCAGAAATTCTTCTAACACAAAAAACAACACAACTAGAATTGCACTGTACATAGAGTTTCTAAAAGCAAGTACACTAAGTAACTAAGTTAATATTTATATTATAATGAAGATTATAAAATATGTTATAACAATTAATGAATTAAAAAAATATTTGTAAATAAATATCCTATTTAAGCAAATAATATCCAAATTTCAAAAACGTGCGTTTGAGGTTAGTAAATATTTACTCTTAATTTGGCATACTTTCAGTAAAGAAAATCGTGAAACTTGAAGCTCTGTTGATTACAGAAAATGTAGGTTTTATTCTTGTAGCATCAGAACAATAAATAATAATTCTTAAACTGAAGGAAATTACACATCAGGCTGAATCACGTTTCCTTATATTCTTAAATCTTACGTAATCGACAATTATTTACACACATAAATATAAAAAAAAAAACAGAGTTAGAACCAGTTTGCTTTCGTGCTGTGAGATTGAGGTAAAATCGGTCTGAAACCTGTACATCACCGGCTTCAACCGGTTCCTAACACAAAGTGTCTCAGTTAGCTTCGTAAAAGTACCTAGAATTATGTACTAGCGTTAGCACTAATATTACAAACCATCACTCCCTTGTAAAAGAAAGTGAACTTCGTCATTATCACCGCCACATTTCTTGCATGACAGGCTCCCAGGATCAAAATATTCGTCATCTTGACAGGATTTCTTATTTTGGAATGGAATTATGTAACTAGTAAAGCATGAGTGAATAATGCAAAGCAAAATAAATAATGAAGTAAACACACTACACATTTCCCACTCTTTTCCTCACATAATAACCATCTTCGCTTTCACCGTCGCCTACTTGTACGTAACGCCCTCTCGTGGAAACTTTACTCGTTTCAAAGTTGTTTTTTTTATTTATTGATCATTACACAATCAATAGTCTAACATTCGCTATGCGCTAAGTTCGACAACTCCTGTCCTGCGCAAGCATATACATATATATATAAATGACCTATGTTTCAGACCAATGACAAAAGTGCTACGAAACCAAAACCTTATCGTTCTAAAAGTACAAGGTCTAGCCACTATATATATAGGTTTTTTTTATTTATCATAACAGTTTTGCTTGAGGAATAAAAGAACAAATAGAGTTAAAAGCAACTTAATGCTGTATAATAAATTTTCTCAAAAATCACTCTGTTTTTTTATCTTCTTCAAACAAATAATTTAAATATCCTAGTTATGTTGTAGCGTTGTATTTTCATTGAAGAGGTTGCTTAAAAGTATTTGCTGAAAATAATTCGAAGTCCAAGTAATTATAATAAAAAAAGCTTATTTTTACCCTTAACGTTAGACCTGGCATGACAAGGTGGTTAAGACGCTTCACTCACAATCTGAGGATCGCGAGTTCGAAACCCCTGTCCCACCAATCATGCTTGTACTTTCAGCCGTGTTGATGTCAAACTATTGAGGGTCAATCCCATTATTCGTTGGTAAAAGAGCAGCCAAGAGTCGACGGTGGTCGGTGATGACTAGTTGCCTTCCCTCTAGTATTTCGCTACTAAATTACAGACGGCTAACATAGATAGCCCACATGTAGTTTTGAGCGAAATTTAAAACAAACAAAACCTTAACTTTATTTCTAGCTGCCTTCTGTTGTATACAGAACAGGGTTACCACACTGTTATAACAATGTTTATATATCAGGGGACAAAACAGTAGTAAGGTTACAGACTAATGAAGCTCAAATCCAGTGTTCGATTACGTTCTATAAATTTGCACTAAAACAACAGCTTGTTCAGATGTATTGATGGGCCTGACATGATCAGGTGGTTAGAAGGCTCGAATTCCCATCCTACCAAATATGCTCGCCCTTTCAGTCGTATAGTCTTACGGTAAATACCACTATTCGTTGGTAAAAGAGTGACTCAAAAGTTGGCGGTAGGTAGTGATGACTAGCTGCCTTCCCTCTAGTCTTAACTCTGCGAAATTATGAACGACTGGCATAGACAGCCCTCGTGTAGCTTTGAGCAAATATTCAAAGTTTGCCCACCAGTAGCACATTGGTCTGTCTGTGGGCTTACAACGCTATAAACTGGGTTTCGATAACCAGGTTGAGAAGAGAACAGACTGTGTTTCTTTATAGGTAAGTGCAAACATAATATTAAAAATAACGATAAGATAATATCTGCCAGTGACAAACATATTAACTCAGTAGGGTCTTTCCATTTTTCTGAACACAGTAAATAAACTCAAGTTAACTGATATGTTTGTTTTTAGGCTACATATAAGTCTCTCTGAATATAACGCAGGTATTGAAACCTGATTTCCTGGCATTTAGTGTTACAAGTAATTCAGACTTACCATTGAGCCACCAAAGGGGTGACATCGATAAATAGTAACAATCAAATTGTTAAAAATATTAGCATAGTTTCAACAATGCGTTGAAACACTAGCGAGATTCAGTACACCACATGGAACTATAACAAATGGTTATAAGTAGTTACTTTCACGGAACACAATAATTACAAACTTCGAAATATGTTGGTTTGAAAAGGACACGTTCTTGTCAGTTTTCTTATAAAAACCAATTAAATTTCTCCAAATCTTGTAATTTGGTGGATATAATCCATGGATGCTCCAATGAGTCAGTAATTAGCTTCCTGATTGATAATGCTAACATCCATGGTTCCAGTCCCTGCGGTTGACAGAGCGTAAATAGTTCATTGTGTTGTTTCGCACTAAAAAAAATCAACACCCAATCAAATCACCCTCAAAATCTCGCCCCCTAGTGTCACAGCGTGCTTATGACACTAAAAACTGGGTTTCGTTACCCGTGGTGGGCATAGCACAGGTAGCCCATTGTGTAGTTTTTGTGCTTAACAGCAAACAAAACAAATTCAAAACCTCAATATCTGGGCTCAAACTTACAATTTCTGAAATCTTTGTTTAAATTATTATTTCGAGTACCCCTTATCTTATAACGTCAGTTTTAAACAAGTCAAACATGTGAGGCCACAAAACCCAGTGATTTCTTTCTCACTTTCCGAGCTCCTAGTAACGTCAGTTTTAAACAAGTCAAATATGTGAGGCCACAAAACCCAGTGATTTCTTTCTCACTTTCGGAGCTCCTAGTAACTCTCTTGAAATCATTTTTGTTCGATGTATTTCATGGGCTAAAGAAGTTACTGGTAAAATTTCATGTTGTTTTTGTCAAATTTTGTAGAAGTTCACAATCAGGTAAACATTCATGTCTGCAACTAGGTACAGTTTGGTTACAATCTATTTTGTCAGATACATATGTCTAACGCTAAAAACCGGGTTCAGATACCCGTTGTGAATAGAACATAGCTCTCCCACGGTGTAATTTTGTCCTAAAACAAACGTAAATAATTGAACGTCATCAGCTATTACTTCAGCTTGCGGATAGAAGGGTCGCGCTGTGTTGACCAAATTTGAATAAATTTATAATGTATTAAAAATATTAAATACATAATGAAAGTAAGTGGGGCGCTAAATGTACAGGACCACAATAATTGTTAGTTCGGCTTTGTCCACTGACATCTATCTGTCCCCAGTTTTGTTGTGGCACTGACCTTCTTATGAATAAGAGAATTAATCAAAACACTACTATCAAATAATTGTTTATTTTCTGATATATTTAATACATGGATTATTAACGCTCACATGAACTAACACAAATTATTTGGTTTATTAGCAGATAAGAAAGCAACTAACAATTGGCAACAGAACTGGCTTTCTGTAAACCATGCAACACCTCAAGATGGCGCTTCGGTTTTCCATTGCGCGTGATACTTTACACGTATAAAAGTTGTGATCCGTGGGTGAACCAAAAAAGTTTATATATTTTATCTATTTTTTATTAATACTGATATTTCTGCCTTATTTTGTCACGAGCTCGTCAGGAAATGTTAACAAAAGTGATTTGAAATTGAACATCCGATTTTTAGTAGAAAACAAAACTGAAACTTAAAGAGATGACAACGTAACTGCTTGTGAAGTACTTTTCAAATTATTGGACAGAAGCTTGGATTCGAAACTAGCAGGTTTGTGGACAACGATGTGCTATCATTATATCCAATCAAATATCATTAGTATAAACCAGAATGGAAGAGAAACCAAACAGCACAATGATTTCTTAAGTTAGCTACGATACACAATTAAGACAATTTCTATTATTCATTTTCCAACGTTTAAGTTCTAGTTAAACAGGGCTTTTAAATATTTAACTGTAATCTACAAAACACAGAGTTATGATAATAAAAGACAATAAATATATTTGGGTAATATAGTATATTATAAAGAGTGTTAATATTTTAACATTTGTGTTTCTGGTTGTATGATAATACTGTCAGTATATATATATATATATATCATTGTTGTCATCTGGGAAAAATATATGTACGTACTACTGGAAAATACAGAAACATGATGTAGAAATAATTATATATAAATACTACTGGAAAATACAGAAACATGATGTAGAATGGTTTATATATACACACACATACTACTGGAAAATACAGAAACATGATGTAGAAGTGGTTTATATACACACACACACACACTACTGGAAAATACAGAAACATGATGTAGAAATGGTTTATATACACACACACACACAACTGGAAAATTCAGAAACATGATGTAGAAATGGTTTATATAGACACACACACTACTGGAAAATTCAGAAACATGATGTAGAAATGGTTTATATAGACACACACACTACTGGAAAATTCAGAAACATGATGTAGAAATGGTTTATATACACACACACACACTACTGGAAAATACAGAAACATGATGTAGAAATGGTTTATATAGACACACACACTACTGGAAAATTCAGAAACATGATGTAGAAATGGTTTATATAGACACACAAACTACTGGAAAATACAGAAACATGATGTAGAAATAGTTTATATAGACACACACACTACTGGAAAATTCAGAAACATGATGTAGAAATGGTTTATATAGACACACACATACTACTGGAAAATACATAAACATGATGTAGAAATGGTTTATATAGACACACACACTACTGGAAAATTCAGAAACATGATGTAGAAATGGTTTATATATACACATACACTACTGGAAAATACAAAAATATGATGTAGAAATGGTTTATATAGACACACACACTACTGGAAAATTCAGAAACATGATGTAGAAATGGTTTATATATACACACACACTACTGGAAAAGTCAGAAACGTGATGTAGAAATGATTTATTTACACACACACACACACTACTGGAAACTTCAGAAACGTGATGTAGGAATGGTTTATACACACACACACACTACTGGAAAATACAGAAACATGATGTAGAAATTGTTTATATAGACACACACACTACTGGAAAATTCAGAAACATGATGTAGAAATGGTTTATATAGACACACACACTACTGGAAAATTCAGAAACATGATGTAGAAATGGTTTATATAGACACACACACTACTGGAAAATACAGAAACATGATGTAGAAATAGTTTATATAGACACACACACTACTGGAAAATTCAGAAACATGATGTAGAAATGGTTTATATATACACACACACTACTGGAAAAGTCAGAAACGTGATGTAGAAATGATTTATATACACACACACACACACTACTGGAAACTTCAGAAACATGATGTAGAAATGGTTTATATACACACACACACACTACTGGAAAATACAGAAACATGATGTAGAAATGGTTTATATACACACACACACTACTGGAAAATACAGAAACATGATGTAGAAATTGTTTATATAGACACACACACTACTGGAAAATTCAGAAACATTATTTAGAAATGGTTTATATAGACACACACACTACTGGAAAATTCAGAAACATGATGTAGAAATGGTTTATATAGACACACACACTACTGGAAAATTCAGAAACATGATGTAGAAATGGTTTATATACACACACACACACTACTGGAAAATACAGAAACATGATGTAGAAATGGTTTATATATACACACACACTACTGAAAAATACAGAAACATGATGTAGAAATGGTTTATATAGACACACATACTACTGGAAAATTCAGAAACATGATGTAGAAATGGTTTATATACACACACACAGACAACTGGAAAATACAGAAACATTATGTAGAAATGGTTTATATACACACACACACTACTGGAAAATTCAGAAACATGATGTAGAAATGGTTTATATAGACACACACACTACTGGAAAATACAGAAACATGATATAGAAATAGATTATATAGACACACACACTACTGGAAAATTCAGAAACATGATGTAGAAATGGTTTATATATATACACACACACACATAAACTACTGGAAAATACAGAAACATGATGTAGAATGGTTTATATATAGACACACATACTACTGGAAAATACAGAAACATGATGTAGAATGGTTTATACACACACACACACACTACTGGAAAATTCAGAAACATGATGTAGAAATGGTTTATATATACACACATACTACTGGAAAATACAGAAACATGATGTAGAATGGTTTATACACACACACACACTACTGGAAAATTGAGAAACATAATGAAGAAATGGTTTATATACACACACACACACAACTGGAAAATACAGAAACATTATGTAGAAATGGTTTATATACACAAACACACTACTAAAAAATACAGAAACATGATGTAGAAATGGTTTGTATAGACACACAAACTACTGGAAAATTCAGAAACATGATGTAGAAATGGTTTATATATACACACACACTACTGGAAAATACAGAAACATGATGTAGAAATGGTTTATATACACACACACTACTGGAAAAATCAGAAACATGATGTAGAAATGGTTTATATACACACACACATACAACTGGAAAATACAGAAACATTATGTAGAAATGGTTTATATACACACACACACTACTGGAAAATTCAGAAACATGATGTAGAAATTGTTTATATATACACACACTACTGGAAAATTCAGAAACATTATGTAGAAATGGTTTATATAGACACACACACTAGTGGAAAATTCAGAAACATGATGTAGAAATGGTTTATATAGACACACACACTACTGGAAAATTCAGAAACATGATGTAGAAATGGTTTATATATACACATACACTACTGGAAAATACAGAAACATGATGTAGAAATGGTTTATATAGACACACACACTACTGGAAAATTGAGAAACATGATGTAGAAATGGTTTATATACACACACACACACACTCAACTGGAAAATACAGAAACATTATGTAGAAATGGTTTATATACACACACACACTACTGGAAAATACAGAAACATGATGTAGAAATGGTTTATATAGACACACACACACTACTGGAAAATTCAGAAACATGATGTAGAAATGGTTTATATACACACACACACCACTGGAAAATTCAGAAACATGATGTAGAAATGGTTTATATACACACACACAGACAACTGGAAAATACAGAAACATTATGTAGAAATGGTTTATATACACACACACACTACTGGAAAATTCAGAAACATGATGTAGAAATTGTTTATATATACACACACACTCCTGGAAAATTCAGAAACATTATGTAGAAATGGTTTATATAGACACACACACTAGTGGAAAATTCAGAAACATGATGTAGAAATGGTTTATATAGACACATACAGTACTGGAAAATACAGAAACATGATGTAGAAATGATTTATATAGACACACACACTACTGGAAAATTGAGAAACATGATGTAGAAATGGTTTATATACACACACACACTCAACTGGAAAATACAGAAACATTATGTAGAAATGGTTTATATACACACACACACTACTGGAAAATACAGAAACATGATGTAGAAATGGTTTATATAGACACACACACTACTGGAAAATTAAGAAACATGATGTAGAAATGGTTTATATACACACACACACCACTGGAAAATTCAGAAACATGATGTAGAAATGGTTTATATATACACATACACTACTGGAAAATACAGAAACATGATGTAGAAATGGTTTATATAGACACACACACTACTGGAAAATTCAGAAACATGATCTAGAAATGATTTATATATACACAGACACTACTGGAAAATTTAGAAACATGATGTAGAAATGGTTTGTATACACACACACAGACTACTGGAAAATACAGAAACATGATGTAGAAATGGTTTATATACACACACACACTACTGAAAAATACAGAAACATGATGTAGAAATGGTTTATATTGACACACACACTACTGGAAAATTCAGAAATATGATGTAGAAATGGTTTATATAGACACGCACACTACTGGAAAATTCAAAAACATGATGTAGAAATGGTTTATATAGACACACACACTACTGGAAAATTTAGAAACATGATGTAGAAATGGTTTATATATACACACACACAACTGGAAAATACAGAAACATGATGTAGAAATAGATTATATAGACACACACACTACTGGAAAATTCAGAAACATGATGTAGAAATGGTTTATATATATACACACACACACACATAAACTACTGGAAAATACAGAAACATGATGTAGAATGGTTTATATATAGACACACATACTACTGGAAAATACAGAAACATGATGTAGAATGGTTTATACACACACACACACACTACTGGAAAATTCAGAAACATGATGTAGAAATGGTTTATATATACACACATACTACTGGAAAATACAGAAACATGATGTAGAATGGTTTATACACACACACACACTACTGGAAAATTGAGAAACATGATGAAGAAATGGTTTATATACACACACACACACAACTGGAAAATACAGAAACATTATGTAGAAATGGTTTATATACACAAACACACTACTGGAAAATACAGAAACATGATGTAGAAATGGTTTATATAGACACACAAACTACTGGAAAATTCAGAAACATGATGTAGAAATGGTTTATATATACACACACACTACTGGAAAATACAGAAACATGATGTAGAAATGGTTTATATACACACACACTACTGGAAAAATCAGAAACATGATGTAGAAATGGTTTATATACACACACACAGACAACTGGAAAATACAGAAACATTATGTAGAAATGGTTTATATACACACACACACTACTGGAAAATTCAGAAACATGATGTAGAAATTGGTTTATATATACACACACTACTGGAAAATTCAGAAACATGATGTAGAAATGGTTTATATAGACACACACACTACTGGAAAATTCAGAAACATGATGTAGAAATGGTTTATATAGACACACACACTACTGGAAAATTCAGAAACATGATGTAGAAATGGTTTATATATACACACACACTACTGGAAAATACAGAAACATGATGTAGAAATGGTTTATATAGACACACACACTACTGGAAAATTGAGAAACATGATGTAGAAATGGTTTATATACACACACACACACACTCAACTGGAAAATACAGAAACATTATGTAGAAATGGTTTATATACACACACACACTACTGGAAAATACAGAAACATGATGTAGAAATGGTTTATATAGACACACACACACTACTGGAAAATTCAGAAACATGATGTAGAAATGGTTTATATACACACACACACCACTGGAAAATTCAGAAACATGATGTAGAAATGGTTTATATACACACACACAGACAACTGGAAAATACAGAAACATTATGTAGAAATGGTTTATATACACACACACACTACTGGAAAATTCAGAAACATGATGTAGAAATTGTTTATATATACACACACACTACTGGAAAATTCAGAAACATGATGTAGAAATGGTTTATATAGACACACACACTACTGGAAAATTCAGAAACATGATGTAGAAATGGTTTATATAGACACACACACTACTGGAAAATACAGAAACATGATGTAGAAATGGTTTATATAGACACACACACTACTGGAAAATTCAGAAACATGATGTAGAAATGGTTTATATACACACACACACTCAACTGGAAAATACAGAAACATTATGTAGAAATGGTTTATATACACACACACACTACTGGAAAATACAGAAACATGATGTAGAAATGGTTTATATAGACACACACACTACTGGAAAATTAAGAAACATGATGTAGAAATGGTTTATATACACACACACACCACTGGAAAATTCAGAAACATGATGTAGAAATGGTTTATATATACACATACACTACTGGAAAATACAGAAACATGATGTAGAAATGGTTTATATAGACACACACACTACTGGAAAATTCAGAAACATGATGTAGAAATGGTTTATATATACACAGACACTACTGGAAAATTTAGAAACATGATGTAGAAATGGTTTGTATACACACAGACAGACTACTGGAAAATACAGAAACATGATGTAGAAATGGTTTATATACACACACACACTACTGAAAAATACAGAAACATGATGTAGAAATGGTTTATATTGACACACACACTACTGGAAAATTCAGAAATATGATGTAGAAATGGTTTATATAGACACGCACACTACTGGAAAATTCAAAACATGATGTAGAAATGGTTTATATAGACACACACACTACTGGAAAATTTAGAAACATGATGTAGAAATGGTTTATATATACACACACACAACTGGAAAATACAGAAACATGATGTAGAAATGGTTTATATAGACACACACACTACTGGAAAATTCAGAAACATGATGTAGAATGGTTTATATATACACACACATACTACTGGAAAATACAGAAACATGATGTAGAAATGGTTTATATACACACACACACACACAACTGGAAAATACAGAAACATTATGTAGAAATGGTTTATATTGACACACACACTACTGGAAAATTCAGAAATATGATGTAGAAATGGTTTATATATACACACACACACTACTGGAAAATACAGAAACATGATGTAGAAATGGTTTATATACACACACACACTACTGGAAAATTCAGAAACATGATGTAGAAATGGTTTATATAGACACACACACTACTGGAAAATTCAGAAACATGATGTAGAAATGGTTTATATAGACACACACACTACTGGAAAATTCAGAAACATGATGTAGAAATGGTTTATATATACACACACACTACTGGAAAATACAGAAACATGATGTAGAAATGGTTTATATAGACACACACACTACTGGAAAATTCAGAAACATGATGTAGAAATGGTTTATATAGACACACACACTACTGGAAAATTCAGAAACATGATGTAGAAATGGTTTATATAGACACACACACTACTGGAAAATTCAGAAACATGATGTAGAAATGGTTTATATAGACACACACACTACTGGAAAATTCAGAAACATGATGTAGAAATGGTTTATATAGACACACACACTACTGGAAAATACAGAAACATGATGTAGAAATGGTTTATATACACACACACACTACTGGAAAATTCAGAAACATGATGTAGAAATGGTTTATATACACACACACACACAACTGGAAAATACAGAAACATTATGTAGAAATGGTTTATATACACACACACACTACTGGAAAATACAGAAACATGATGTAGAAATGGTTTATATAGACACACACACTACTGGAAAATTCAGAAACATGATGTAGAAATGGTTTATATATACACACACACCACTGGAAAATTCAGAAACATGATGTAGAAATGGTTTATATACACACACACACTACTGGAAAATACAGAAACATGATGTAGAAATGGTTTATATACACACACACACTACTGGAAAATTCAGAAACATGATGTAGAAATGGTTTATATATACACACACACACTACTGGAAAATACAGAAACATGATGTAGAAATGGTTTATATATACACACACACACTACTGGAAAATTCAGAAACATGATGTAGAAATGGTTTATATAGACACACACACTACTGGAAAATACAGAAACATGATGTAGAAATGGTTTATATATACACACACACTACTGGAAAATACAGAAACATGATGTAGAAATGGTTTATATAGACACACACACTACTGGAAAATTCAGAAACATGATGTAGAAATGGTTTATATACACACACACACAACTGGAAAATACAGAAACATTATGTAGAAATGGTTTATATACACACACACACTACTGGAAAATACAGAAACATGATGTAGAAATGGTTTATATAGACACACACACTACTGGAAAATTCAGAAACATGATGTAGAAATGGTTTATATACACACACACACCACTGGAAAATTCAGAAACATGATGTAGAAATGGTTTATATACACACACACACACTACTGGAAAATACAGAAACATGATGTAGAAATGGTTTATATACACACACACACTACTGGAAAATTCAGAAACATGATGTAGAAATTGTTTATATATACACACACACTACTGGAAAATTCAGAAACATTATGTAGAAATGGTTTATATACACACACACAGACAACTGGAAAATACAGAAACATGATGTAGAAATGGTTTATATAGACACACACATACTACTAGAAAATACAGAAACATGATGTAGAATGGTTTATATATAAACACACATACTACTGGAAAATACAGAAACATGATGTAGAAATGGTTTATATACACACACACACTACTGGAAAATACAGAAACATGATGTAGAATGGTTTATATATACACCCACATACTACTGCAAAATACAGAAACATGATGTAGAATGGTTTATATATAAACACACATACTACTGGAAAATACAGAAATATGATGTAGAAATGGTTTTATACACACACACACTACTGGAAAATTCAGAAACATGATGTAGAAATGGTTTATATACACACACACACACCAACTGGAAAATACAGAAACATTATGTAGAAATGGTTTATATACACACACACACTACTGGAAAATACAGAAACATGATGTAGAAATTGTTTATATAGACACACACACTACTGGAAAATACAGAAACATGATGTAGAAATAGTTTATATAGACACACACACTACTGGAAAATTCAGAAACATGATGTAGAAATGGTTTATATATTCACACACACTTCTGGAAAATACAGAAACATGATGTAGAAATGGTTTATATAGACACACAAACTACTGGAAAATTCAGAAACATGGTGTAGAAATGGTTTATATAGACACACACACTACTGGAAAATTCAGAAACATGATGTAGAAATGGTTTATATATACACACACACTACTGGAAAATACAGAAACATGATGTAGAAATGGTTTATATAGACACACACACTACTGGAAAATTCAGAAACATGATGTAGAAATGGTTTATATATACACACACACTACTGGAAAATACAGAAACATGATGTAGAAATGGTTTATATACACACACACACTACTGGAAAATTCAGAAACATGATGTAGAAATGGTTTATATACACACACACACACAACTGGAAAATACAGAAACATTATGTAGAAATGGTTTATATACACACACACACTACTGGAAAATTCAGAAACATGATGTAGAAATGGTTTATATAGACACACACACTACTGGAAAATACAGAAACATGATGTAGAAATAGATTATATAGACACACACACTACTGGAAAATTCAGAAACATGATGTAGAAATGGTTTATATATACACACACACACACACACAAACTACTGGAAAATACAGAAACATGATGTAGAATGGTTTATATATAGACACACATACTACTGGAAAATACAGAAACATGATGTAGAAATGGTTTATATACACACACACACTACTGGAAAATTCAGAAACATGATGTAGAAATGGTTTATATATACACACATACTACTGGAAAATACAGAAACATGATGTAGAAATGGTTTATATACACACACACACTACTGGAAAATACAGAAACATGATGTAGAAATGGTTTTATATACACACACACACTACTGGAAAATACAGAAACATTATGTAGAAATGGTTTATATACACAAACACACTACTGGAAAATACAGAAACATGATGTAGAAATGGTTTGTATAGACACACACACTACTGGAAAATTCAGAAACATGATGTAGAAATGGTTTATATATACACACACACTACTGGAAAATACAGAAACATGATGTAGAAATGGTTTATATACACACACACTACTGGAAAAATCAGAAACATGATGTAGAAATGGTTTATATACACACACACAGACAACTGGAAAATACAGAAACATGATGTAGAAATGGTTTATATACACACACACACTACTGGAAAATTCAGAAACATGATGTAGAAATTGTTTATATATACACACACACTACTGGAAAATTCAGAAACATGATGTAGAAATGGTTTATATAGACACACACACTACTGGAAAATTCAGAAACATGATGTAGAAATGGTTTATATAGACACACACACTACTGGAAAATTCAGAAACATGATGTAGAAATGGTTTATATATACACACACACTACTGGAAAATACAGAAACATGATGTAGAAATGGTTTATATAGACACACACACTACTGGAAAATTCAGAAACATGATGTAGAAATGGTTTATATATACACACACACACACACAACTGGAAAATACAGAAACATGATGTAGAAATGGTTTATATACACACACACACTACTGGAAAATACAGAAACATGATGTAGAAATGGTTTATATAGACACACACACACTACTGGAAAATTCAGAAACATGATGTAGAAATGGTTTATATACACACACACACTACTGGAAAATTCAGAAACATGATGTAGAAATGGTTTATATACACACACACACTACTGGAAAATACAGAAACATGATGTAGAAATGGTTTATATACACACACACACTACTGGAAAATTCAGAAACATGATGTAGAAATGGTTTATATATACACACACACTACTGGAAAATTCAGAAACATGATGTAGAAATGGTTTATATAGACACACACACTACTGGAAAATTCAGAAACATGATGTAGAAATGGTTTATATAGACACACACACTACTGGAAAATTCAGAAACATGATGTAGAAATGGTTTATATACACACACACACTACTGGAAAATACAGAAACATGATGTAGAAATGGTTTATATACACACACACACTACTGGAAAATACAGAAACATGATGTAGAAATGGTTTATATAGACACACACACTACTGGAAAATTACAGAAACATGATGTAGAAATGGTTTATATACACACACACACTACTGGAAAATTCAGAAACATGATGTAGAAATGGTTTATATATACACACACACTACTGGAAAATACAGAAACATGATGTAGAAATGGTTTATATAGACACACACACTACTGGAAAATACAGAAACATGATGTAGAAATGGTTTATATATACACACACACTACTGGAAAATTCAGAAACATGATGTAGAAATGGTTTATATACACACACACACTACTGGAAAATACAGAAACATGATGTAGAAATGGTTTATATACACACACACACACTACTGGAAAATACAGAAACATTATGTAGAAATGGTTTATATACACACACACACTACTGGAAAATTCAGAAACATGATGTAGAAATGGTTTATATAGACACACACACTACTGGAAAATTCAGAAACATGATGTAGAAATGGTTTATATAGACACACACACTACTGGAAAATTCAGAAACATGATGTAGAAATGGTTTATATATACACACACACAACTGGAAAATACAGAAACATGATGTAGAAATGGTTTATATAGACACACACACTACTGGAAAATTCAGAAACATGATGTAGAATGGTTTATATATACACACACATACTACTGGAAAATACAGAAACATGATGTAGAAATGGTTTATATACACACACACACACAACTGGAAAATACAGAAACATTATGTAGAAATGGTTTATATTGACACACACACTACTGGAAAATTCAGAAATATGATGTAGAAATGGTTTATATAGGCACGCACACTACTGGAAAATTCAAAAACATGATGTAGAAATGGTTTATATAGACACACACACTACTGGAAAATTCAGAAACATGATGTAGAAATGGTTTATATAGACACACACACTACTGGAAAATTCAGAAACATGATGTAGAAATGGTTTATATAGACACACACACTACTGGAAAATTCAGAAACATGATGTAGAAATGGTTTATATACACACACACACTACTGGAAAATACAGAAACATGATGTAGAAATGGTTTATATAGACACACACACTACTGGAAAATTCAGAAACATGATGTAGAAATGGTTTATATAGACACACACACTACTGGAAAATTCAGAAACATGATGTAGAAATGGTTTATATAGACACACACACTACTGGAAAATTCAGAAACATGATGTAGAAATGGTTTATATAGACACACACACTACTGGAAAATTCAGAAACATGATGTAGAAATGGTTTATATAGACACACACACTACTGGAAAATACAGAAACATGATGTAGAAATGGTTTATATACACACACACACTACTGGAAAATTCAGAAACATGATGTAGAAATGGTTTATATATACATTTATATATACACACACACTACTGGAAAATACAGAAACATTATGTAGAAATGGTTTATATACACACACACACTACTGGAAAATACAGAAACATGATGTAGAAATGGTTTATATAGACACACACACTACTGGAAAATTCAGAAACATGATGTAGAAATGGTTTATATATACACACACACTACTGGAAAATACAGAAACATGATGTAGAAATGGTTTATATAGACACACACACTACTGGAAAATTCAGAAACATGATGTAGAAATGGTTTATATAGACACACACACTACTGGAAAATTCAGAAACATGATGTAGAAATGGTTTATATACACACACACACTACTGGAAAATACAGAAACATGATGTAGAAATGGTTTATATAGACACACACACTACTGGAAAATACAGAAACATGATGTAGAAATGGTTTATATACACACACACACTACTGGAAAATTCAGAAACATGATGTAGAAATGGTTTATATATACACACACACTACTGGAAAATACAGAAACATGATGTAGAAATGGTTTATATACACACACACTACTGGAAAATTCAGAAACATGATGTAGAAATGGTTTATATACACACACACACACTACTGGAAAATACAGAAACATGATGTAGAAATGGTTTATATATACACACACACTACTGGAAAATTCAGAAACATGATGTAGAAATGGTTTATATACACACACACACTACTGGAAAATACAGAAACATGATGTAGAAATGGTTTATATACACACACACACTACTGGAAAATTCAGAAACATGATGTAGAAATGGTTTATATACACACACACACACTACTGGAAAATACAGAAACATGATGTAGAAATGGTTTATATACACACACACACTACTGGAAAATACAGAAACATGATGTAGAAATGGTTTATATATACACACACACTACTGGAAAATTCAGAAACATGATGTAGAAATGGTTTATATACACACACACACTACTGGAAAATACAGAAACATGATGTAGAAATGGTTTATATATACACACACACACTACTGGAAAATTCAGAAACATGATGTAGAAATTGTTTATATATACACACACACTACTGGAAAATTCAGAAACATGATGTAGAAATGGTTTATATAGACACACACACTACTGGAAAATACAGAAACATGATGTAGAAATGGTTTATATAGACACACACACTACTGGAAAATTCAGAAACATGATGTAGAAATGGTTTATATATACACACACACTACTGGAAAATACAGAAACATGATGTAGAAATGGTTTATATATACACACACACTACTGGAAAATACAGAAACATGATGTAGAAATGGTTTATATACACACACACACTACTGGAAAATACAGAAACATGATGTAGAAATGGTTTATATACACACACACACTACTGGAAAATACAGAAACATGATGTAGAAATGGTTTATATAGACACACACACTACTGGAAAATTCAGAAACATGATGTAGAAATGGTTTATATACACACACACACACCACTGGAAAATTCAGAAACATGATGTAGAAATGGTTTATATACACACACACACACTACTGGAAAATACAGAAACATGATGTAGAAATGGTTTATATACACACACACACTACTGGAAAATTCAGAAACATGATGTAGAAATGGTTTATATATAGACACACACACTACTGGAAAATACAGAAACATGATGTAGAAATGGTTTATATATACACACACACTACTGGAAAATACAGAAACATGATGTAGAAATGGTTTATATACACACACACACTACTGGAAAATACAGAAACATGATGTAGAAATGGTTTATATATACACACACATACTACTGGAAAATACAGAAACATGATGTAGAAATGGTTTATACACACACACACCACTCGAAAATTCAGAAACATGATGTAGAATTGGTTTATATACACACACACACAACTGGAAAATTCAGAAACATGATGTAGAAATGGTTTATATATACACACACACTACTGGAAAATACAGACATATGATGTAGAAATGGTTTATATATACACACACTACTGGAAAATACAGAAACATGATGTAGAATGGTTTATATATACACACACATACTACTGGAAAATACAGAAACATTATGTAGAAATGGTTTATATACACACACACTACTGGAAAATTCAGAAACATGATGTAGAAATTGTTTATATAGACACACACACTACTGGAAAATTCAGAAACATGATGTAGAAATGGTTTATATATACACATACACTACTGGAAAATACAGAAACATGATGTAGAAATGGTTTATATACACACACACACTACTGGAAAATACAGAAACATGATGTAGAAATGGTTTATATAGACACACACACTACTGGAAAATTCAGAAACATGATGTAGAAATGATTTATATATACACAGACACTACTGGAAAATTCAGAAACATGATGTAGAAATGGTTTATATACACACACACACTACTGGAAAATACAGAAACATGATGTAGAAATGGTTTATATACACACACACACTACTGGAAAATACAGAAACATGATGTAGAAATGGTTTATATAGACACACACACACTACTGGAAAATTCAGAAACATGATGTAGAAATGGTTTATATAGACACACACACTACTGGAAAATTCAGAAACATGATGTAGAAATGGTTTATATAGACACACACACTACTGGAAAATACAGAAACATGATGTAGAAATGGTTTATATATACACACACACTACTGGAAAATACAGAAACATGATGTAGAAATGGTTTATATAGACACACACACTACTGGAAAAATTCAGAAACATGATGTAGAAATGGTTTATATATACACACACACTACTGGAAAATACAGAAACATGATGTAGAAATGGTTTATATAGACACACACACTACTGGAAAATTCAGAAACATGATGTAGAAATGGTTTATATATACACACACACACTACTGGAAAATACAGAAACATGATGTAGAAATGGTTTATATATACACACACACTAATGGAAAATACAGAAACATGATGTAGAAATGGTTTATATAGACACACACACTACTGGAAAATACAGAAACATGATGTAGAAATGGTTTTATATATACACACACACACTACTGGAAAATACAGAAACATGATGTAGAAATGGTTTATATACACACACACACTACTGGAAAATACAGAAACATGATATAGAATGGTTTATATATACACACACATACTACTGGAAAATACAGAAACATGATGTAGAAATGGTTTATATATACACACACACACTACTGGAAAATACAGAAACATGATGTAGAAATGGTTTATATACACACACACACTACTGGAAAATTCAGAAACATGATGTAGAAATGGTTTATATACACACACACACACAACTGGAAAATACAGAAACATTATGTAGAAATGGTTTATATACACACACACACTACTGGAAAATACAGAAACATGATGTAGAAATGGTTTATATATACACACACACTACTGGAAAATACAGAAACATGATGTAGAAATGGTTTATATAGACACACACACTACTGGAAAATTCAGAAACATGATGTAGAAATGGTTTATATATACACACACACTACTGGAAAATACAGAAACATGATGTAGAAATGGTTTATATAGACACACAAACTACTGGAAAATTCAGAAACATGGTGTAGAAATGGTTTATATAGACACACACACACTACTGGAAAATTCAGAAACATGATGTAGAAATGGTTTATATATACACACACACTACTGGAAAATACAGAAACATGATGTAGAAATGGTTTATATAGACACACACACTACTGGAAAATTCAGAAACATGATGTAGAAATGGTTTATATATACACACACACTACTGGAAAATACAGAAACATGATGTAGAAATGGTTTATATACACACACACACTACTGGAAAATTCAGAAACATGATGTAGAAATGGTTTATATACACACACACAGAAAACTGGAAAATACAGAAACATTATGTAGAAATGGTTTATATATACACACACACTACTGGAAAATTCAGAAACGATGTAGAAATGGTTTATATAGAGACACACACTACTGGAAAATAGAGAAACATGATGTAGAAATGGTTTATATATACACACACACTACTGGAAAATACAGAAACATGATGTAGAAATGGTTTATATATACACACACACTACTGGAAAATTCAGAAACATGATGTAGAAATGGTTTATATATACACACACACTACTGGAAAATACAGAAACATGATGTAGAAATGGTTTATATAGACACACACACTACTGGAAAATACAGAAACATGATGTAGAAATGGTTTATATATACACACACACTACTGGAAAATACAGAAAAAATACTAGAAACATGATGTAGAAATGGTTTATATACACACACACACTACTGGAAAATACAGAAACATGATGTAGAAATGGTTTTATATACACACACACTACTGGAAAATACAGAAACATGATGTAGAAATGGTTTATATATATACACACACACTACTGGAAAATACAGAAACATGATGTAGAAATGGTTTATATAGACACACACACTACTGGAAAATACAGAAACATGATGTAGAAATGGTTTATATATACACACACACTACTGGAAAATACAGAAACATGATGTAGAAATGGTTTATATATACACACACACACTACTGGAAAATACAGAAACATTATGTAGAAATGGTTTATATACACACACACACTACTGGAAAATACAGAAACATGATGTAGAAATAGTTTATATAGACACACACACTACTGGAAAATACAGAAACATGATGTAGAAATGGTTTATATATACACACACACTACTGGAAAATACAGAAACATGATGTAGAAATGGTTTATATAGACACACACACTACTGGAAAATACAGAAACATGATGTAGAAATAGTTTATATAGACACACACACTACTGGAAAATTCAGAAACATGATGTAGAAATGGTTTATATACACACACACTACTGGAAAATACAGAAACATGATGTAGAAATGGTTTATATAGACACACAAACTACTGGAAAATTCAGAAACATGGTGTAGAAATGGTTTATATAGACACACACACTACTGGAAAATTCAGAAACATGATGTAGAAATGGTTTATATATACACACACACACTACTGGAAAATACAGAAACATGATGTAGAAATGGTTTATATATACACACACACTACTGGAAAATTCAGAAACATGATGTAGAAATGGTTTATATATATACACACACACACTACTGGAAAATACAGAAACATGATGTAGAAATGGTTTATATATACACACACACACTACTGGAAAATACAGAAACATGATGTAGAAATGGTTTATATATACACACACACTACTGGAAAATACAGAAACATGATGTAGAAATGGTTTATATACACACACACACTACTGGAAAATTCAGAAACATGATGTAGAAATGGTTTATATAGACACACACACTACTGGAAAATTCAGAAACATGATGTAGAAATGGTTTATATAGACACACACACTACTGGAAAATACAGAAACATGATGTAGAAATGGTTTATATATACACACACACTACTGGAAAATACAGAAACATGATGTAGAAATGGTTTATATATACACACACACTACTGGAAAATACAGAAACATGATGTAGAAATGGTTTATATAGACACACACACTACTGGAAAATTCAGAAACATGATGTAGAAATGGTTTATATATACACACACACTACTGGAAAATACAGAAACATGATGTAGAAATGGTTTATATACACACACACACTACTGGAAAATACAGAAACATGATGTAGAAATGGTTTATATACACACACACACACTACTGGAAAATTCAGAAACATGATGTAGAAATGGTTTATATATACACACACACTACTGGAAAATACAGAAACATGATGTAGAAATGGTTTATATAGACACACACACTACTGGAAAATTCAGAAACATGATGTAGAAATGGTTTATATAGACACACACACTACTGGAAAATTCAGAAACATGATGTAGAAATGGTTTATATATACACACACACTACTGGAAAATACAGAAACATGATGTAGAAATGGTTTATATAGACACACACACTACTGGAAAATTCAGAAACATGATGTAGAAATGGTTTATATACACACACACACTACTGGAAAATACAGAAACATGATGTAGAAATGGTTTATATATACACACACATACTACTGGAAAATACAGAAACATGATGTAGAAATGGTTTTATATACACACACACTACTGGAAAATACAGAAACATGATGTAGAAATGGTTTATATATACACACACACACTACTGGAAAATACAGAAACATGATGTAGAAATGGTTTATATATACACACACACACTACTGGAAAATACAGAA
>NC_134825.1:108606549-108731986 GCF_004210375.1 Tachypleus tridentatus | reverse complement strand
AAACCTAACTTGTAATATAAATGATGTTTGTGGTGAGACAGAGGAGACCTACGATCTCAGTAACCTTCTTGCTGGGTTATAAAATGATGGTTGTGGTGAAACAGAGGAACCTACACTAATCACTAACCTTCTTGTAATATCAATGATGATTGTGGTGGAACAGAGAACCCACTAAATCACAACCTTCTTGTAATATAAATGATGGTGGTGTTGGAAACAGAGGAAACTAGCACTAATGAAACAGAAAAACCTACACTAATGCGTCTTCTTGTAAAATGAGGTTTGGTTGGATGTTGAAACAGAGAACCTACACTAATCACAGTAACCTTCTTGTAATATAAATGAGATGGTTGTGGTGAGAACAGAGGAAGACCTACACACAAACACAGCAACCTTGTTATAATATATAATGATGTAGTTTGTGGTGAAACAGAGGAACCTAATATTAATCAATGCAGCCCCTTACTGTAATATAAATGATGGTTGTGGTGAAACAGAGAACCCTACACTAATCACAGTCACCTTCTTGTAATATAAGTAATGGATGGTTGTGGTGAAACAGAAAACCTACAAACAATCACTGAGTAACCTTTCTTGTAATATAAATGATGGTTGTGGTGAAACAGAGAACCATTAATCTGCATCCTTTTTTTATAGTACCGTGAGTGGTTGTGGTGGAACAGAGAACCTTCACAATCACATTAAACTTCTTGTATGTCATTAGTGATTCTGTGGGGAAACAGAGAACCCACACACTAATCCCTGCAGCAACCTTCTTTGTAATATAAATGATGATAGTGGTGAAACAGAGAACCACTAAAATCAGTCTGCCTTCTTGTATGATGGATGTGTTGTAGAGCGGAGACGCCTACACTAATCACAGGCCACCTCTAGCATAAATACAGATGGTTGTGGTGAAACAGAGAACCTGCACACTAATCAAAGTCACCTTCTTCTTGTAATATAAATGATGGATGTGTTGGAAACAGAGAACCTACACTAATCCAGTAAACCTTCTTGTAATATAAGAGAAATGATGGTTGTGGTGAAACAGAGAACCTACACTAATCACAGTCACCTTCTTGTAATATAAATGATGATTGTGTTGAAACAGAGAACCTACACTACATCACAGTCACCATTCTTGTAATATAAATGATGATTGTGTTGGAAACAGAGAACCTACACTAATCACAGTCACCTTCTTGTAATATAAATGATGATTGTGTTGAAACAGAGAACCTACATTAATCACAGTAACTTTATTATAATATAAATGAGGGTTGTGGTGAAACAGAAAACCTACACTAATCACAGTAACCTTGTAATATAAATGATGGTTGTGGTGAAACAGAGAACCTACACAAATCACAGCAACCTTGTAATATAAATGATGGTTGTGGTGAAACAGAGAACCTACACTAATCACAGAAACCTTGTAATATAAATGATGTTTGTGGTGAAACAGAGAACCTACACTAATCACAGTAACCTTCTTGTAATATAAATGATGGTTGTGTTGAAACAGAGAACCTACATTAATCACAGTCACCTTTTGTAATATAAATGATGGTTGTGGTGAAACAGAGAACCTACACTAATCACAAACCTTCTTGTAATATAAATGATGTTTCTGTTGAAACAGAGAACCTACACTAATCACAGTCACCTTGTAATATAAATGATGATTGTTGTGAAACAGAGAACCTACACTAATCACAGTCACCTTGTAATATAAATGATGATTGTTGTGAAACAGAGAACCTACACTAATCACAGTAACCTTCTTGTAATATAAATGATGGTTGTGGTGAAACAGAGAACCTACACTAATCACAGCTACCTTGTAATATAAATGATGGTTGTGGTGAAACAGAGAACCTACACTAATCACAGTCACCTTCTTGTAATATAAATGATGATTGTGTTGAAACAGAGAACCTACACTCATCAGTCACCTTGTAACATAAATGATGGTTGTGTTGAAACAGAGAACCTACACTAATCACAGTCACCTTTTGTAATATAAATGATGGTTGTGGTGAAACAGAGAACCTACACTAATCACAGCAACCTTGTAATATAAATGATGGTTGTGTTGAAACAGAGAACCTACACTAATCACAGTAACCTTCTTGTAATATAAATGATGATTGTGTTGAAACAGAGAACCTACACTAATCACAGTAACCTTCTTGTAATATAAATGATGGTTTTGGTGAAACAGAGAACCTACACAAATCACAGTCACCTTTTTGTAATATGAATGATGGTTGTCGTGAAACAGAGAACCTACACTAATCACAGCTTCTTGTAATATAAATGATGGTTGTGGTGAAACAGAGAACCTACACTAATCACAGTCACCTTCTTGTAATATAAATGATGATTGTGTTGAAACAGAGAACCTACACTCATCAGTCACCTTCTTGTAACATAAATGATGGTTGTGTTGAAACAGAGAACCTACACAAATCACAGTAACCTTCTTGTAATATAAATGATGGTTTTGGTGAAACAGAGAACCTACACTAATCACAGTAACCTTCTTGTAATATAAATGATGGTTTTGGTGAAACAGAGAACCTACGCTAATCACAGTCACCTTCTTGTAATATAAATGATGATTGTGTTGACAGATCACAGTTACCTTCTTGTAATATAAATGATGGTTGTGGTGAAACAGAGAACCTACACTAATCACAGTAACCTTCTTGTAATATAAATGATGGTTGTGGTGAAACAGAGAACCTACACTAATCACAGTAACCTTCTTGTAATATAAATGATGGTTGTGGTGAAACAGAGAACCTACACTAATCAGTCACCTTCTTGTAATATAAATGATGGTTGTGTTGAAACAGAGAACCTACACTAATCACAGTCACCTTCTTGTAATATAAATGATGGTTGTGTTGAAACAGAGAACCTACACTAATCACAGTAACCTTCTTGTAATATAAATGATGGTTGTGGTGAAACAGAGAACCTACACTAATCACAGTCACCTTCTTGTAATATAAATGATGGTTGTGGTGAAACAGAGAACCTACACAATCTCAGTAACCTTCTTGTAATATAAATGATGGTTGTGGTGAAACAGAGAACCTACACTAATCACAGTAACCTTCTTGTAATATAAATGATGGTTGTGGTGAAACAGAGAACCTACACTAATCACAGCAACCTTCTTGTAATATAAATGATGGTTGTGTTGAAACAGAAACTACACTAATCACAGTAACCTTCTTGTAATATAAATGATGGTTGTGGTGAAACAGAGAACCTACACTAATCACAGTAACCTTGTAATATAAATGATGGTTGTGGTGAAACAGAGAACCTACACTAATCACAGTCACCTTCTTGTAATATAAATGATGGTTGTGGTGAAACAGAGAACCTACACTAATCACAGTAACCTTCTTGTAATATAAATGATGGTTGTGTTGAAACAGAGAACCTACACTAATCACAGTCACCTTTTTGTAATATAAATGATGGTTGTGGTGAAACAGAGAACCTACACAATCACAGTAAACTTCTTGTAATATAAATGATGATTGTGTTGAAACAGAGAACCTACACTAATCACAGTCACCTTGTAATATAAATGATGATTGTTGTGAAACAGAGAACCTACACTAATCACAGTAACCTTCTTGTAATATAAATGATGGTTGTGGTGAAACAGAGAACCTACACAATCACAGTCACCTTCTTGTAATATAAATGATGGTTGTGGTGAAACAGAGAACCTACACTAATCACAGCAACCTTGTAATATAAATGATGATTGTGTTAAAACAGAGAACCTATACTAATCAGTCACCTTCTTGTAACATAAATGATGGATGTGTTGAAACAGAGAACCTACACTAATCAGTCACCTTCTTGTAATATAAATGATGGTTGTGTTGAAACAGAGAACCTACACTAATCACAGTCATATTCTTGTAATATAAATGATGATTGTGTTGAAACAGAGAACCTACATTAATCACAGTAACTTTCTTATAATATAAATGATGGTTGTGGTGAAACAGAGAACCTACACTAATCACAGTAACCTTCTTGTAATATAAATGATGGTTTTGGTGAAACAGAGAACCTACACTAATCACAGTCACCTTCTTGTAATATAAATGATGGTTGTGGTGAAACAGAAAACCTACACTAATCACAGACACCTTCTTGTAATATAAATGATGGTTGTGGTGAAACAGAAAACCTACACTAATCACAGTAACCTTCTTGTAATATAAATGATGATTTTGTTGAAACAGAGAACCTACACTAATCACAGTCACCTTCTTGTAATATAAATGATGATTGTGTTGAAACAGAGAACCTACACAATATCAGTAACCTTCTTGTAATATAAATGATGGTTGTGGTGAAACAGAGAACCTACACTAATCACAATAACCTTCTTGTAATATAAATGATGGTTGTGGTGAAACAGAGAACCTACACTAATCAAAGCAAACTTCTAATATAAATGATGATTGTGTTAAAACAGAGAACCTACACTAATCAGTCACCTTCTTGTAACATAAACGATGGTTGTGGTGAAACAGAGAACCTACACAATCTCAGTAACCTTCTTGTAATATAAATGATGGTTGTGGTGAAACAGAGAACCTACACTAATCACAGACACCTTCTTGTAATATAAATGATGATTGTGTTGAAACAGAGAACCTACACTAATCAGTCACCTTCTTGTAACATAAATGATGGATGTGTTGAAACAGAGCACCTACACTAATCACAATAACCTTCTTGTAATATAAATGATGGATGTGTTGAAACAGAGAACCTACACTAATCAGTCACCTTCTTGTAACATAAATGATGGATGTGTTGAAACAGAGAACCTACACTAATCACAGTCACCTTCTTGTAATATAAATGATGGTTGTGGTGAAACAGAGAACCTACACTAATCACAGTCACATTCTTGTAATATAAATGATGATTGTGTTGAAACAGAGAACCTACACTAATCACAGTCACATTCTTGTAATATAAATGATGGTTGTGTTGAAACAGAGAACCTACACTAATCACAGTCACATTCTTGTAATATAAATGATAATTGTGTTGAAACAGAGAACCTACATTAATCACAGTCACCTTTTTGTAATATAAATGATGGTTGTGGTGAAACAGAGAACCTACACAATCACAGTAAACTTCTTGTAATATAAATGATGTTTCTGTTGAAACAGAGAACCTACACTAATCACAGTAACCTTCTTGTAATATAAATGATGGTTGTGGTGAAACAGAGAACCTACACTAATCACAGTCACCTTCTTGTAATATAAATGATGGTTGTGGTGAAACAGAGAACCTACACTAATCACAGTAACCTTCTTGTAATATAAATGATGTTTGTGTTGAAACAGAGAACCTACACTAATCACAATAACCTTCTTGTAATATAAATGATGGTTGTGGTGAAACAGAGAACCTACACTAATCACAGTAACCTTGTAATATAAATGATGGTTGTGGTGAAACAGAGAACCTACACAAATCACAGCAACCTTGTAATATAAATGATGGTTGTGGTGAAACAGAGAACCTACATTAATCACAGAAACCTTGTAATATAAATGATGTTTGTGGTGAAACAGAGAACCTACACTAATCACAGTCACCTTCTTGTAATATAAATGATGGTTGTGGTGAAACAGAAACCTACACTAATCACAGTCACCTTCTTGTAATATAAATGATGGTTGTGGTGAAACAGAGAACCTACACTAATCACAGTAACCTTCTTGTAATATAAATGATGGTTGTGTTGAAACAGAGAACCTACATTAATCACAGTCACCTTCTTGTAATATAAATGATGGTTGTGGTGAAACAGAGAACCTACACAATCACAGTAAACTTCTTGTAATATAAATGATGATTCTGTTGAAACAGAGAACCTACACTAATCACAGTCACCTTGTAATATAAATGATGATTGTTGTGAAACAGAGAACCTACACTAATCACAGTAACCTTCTTGTAATATAAATGATGGTTGTGGTGAAACAGAGAACCTACACTAATCACAGTCACCTTTTGTAATATAAATGATGGTTGTGGTGAAACAGAGAACCTACACTAATCACAGCAACCTTGTAATATAAATGATGGTTGTGTTGAAACAGAGAACCTACACTAATCACAGTCACCTTCTTGTAATATAAATGATGGTTGTGGTGAAACAGAGAACCTACACTAATCAGTAACCTTCTTGTAATATAAATGATGGTTGTGGTGAAACAGAGAACCTACACTAATCACAGTAACCTTCTTGTAATATAAATGATGGTTGTGGTGAAACAGAGAACCTACACTAATCACAGCAACCTTGTAATATAAATGATGATGTGGTGAAACAGAGAACCTACACTAATCAGTCACCTTCTTGTAATATAAATGATGGATGTGTTGAAACAGAGAACCTACACTAATCAGTCACCTTCTTGTAATATAAATGATGGATGTGTTGAAACAGAGAACCTACACTAATCACAGTCACCTTCTTGTAATATAAATGATGGTTGTGGTGAAACAGAGAACCTACACTAATCACAGTCATTCTTGTAATATAAATGATGATTGTGTTGAAACAGAGAACCTACACTAATCACAGTCACCTTCTTGTAATATAAATGATGATTGTGTTGAAACAGAGAACCTACACTAATCACAGTAACCTTCTTGTAATATAAATGATGGTTGTGGTGAAACAGAGAACCTACACTAATCACAGTAACCTTCTTGTAATATAAATGATGGTTGTGGTGAAACAGAGAACCTACACTAATCACAGTCACCTTCTTGTAATATAAATGATGGTTGTGGTGAAACAGAGAACCTACACTAATCACAGTCACCTTCTTGTAATATAAATGATGGTTGTGGTGAAACAGAAAACCTACACTAATCACAGTAACCTTCTTGTAATATAAATGATGATTTTGTTGAAACAGAGAACCTACACTAATCACAGTCACCTTGTAATATAAATGATGATTGTGTTGAAACAGAGAACCTACACAATATCAGTAACCTTCTTGTAATATAAATGATGGTTGTGGTGAAACAGAGAACCTACACTAATCACAGTAACCTTCTTGTAATATAAATGATGGTTGTGGTGAAACAGAGAACCTACACTAATCAAAGCAAACTTCTAATATAAATGATGATTGTGTTGAAACAGAGAACCTACACTAATCAGTCACCTTCTTGTAACATAAATGATGGATGTGTTGAAACAGAGAACCTACACTAATCAGTCACCTTCTTGTAATATAAATGATGGTTGTGTTGAAACAGAGAACCTACACTAATCACAGTAACCTTCTTGTAATATAAATGATGGTTGTGGTGAAACAGAGAACCTACACTAATCACAGTCACCTTCTTGTAATATAAATGATGGTTGTGGTGAAACAGAGAACCTACACAATCTCAGTAACCTTCTTGTAATATAAATGATGGTTGTGGTGAAACAGAGAACCTACACTAATCACAGTAACCTTCTTGTAATATAAATGATGATTGTGGTGAAACAGAGAACCTACACTAATCACAGCAACCTTCTTGTAATATAAATGATGGTTGTGTTGAAACAGAGAACCTACACTAATCACAGTAACCTTCTTGTAATATAAATGATGGTTGTGGTGAAACAGAGAACCTACACTAATCACAGCAACCTTGTAATATAAATGATGGTTGTGGTGAAACAGAGAACCTACACTAATCAAAGAAACCTTGTAATATAAATGATGTTTGTGGTGAAACAGAGAACCTACACTAATCACAGTCACCTTCTTGTAATATAAATGATGGTTGTGGTGAAACAGAGAACCTACACTAATCACAGTCACCTTCTTGTAATATAAATGATGGTTGTGGTGAAACAGAGAACCTACACTAATCACAGTAACCTTCTTGTAATATAAATGATGGTTGTGTTGAAACAGAGAACCTACACTAATCACAGTCACTTTTTTGTAATATAAATGATGGTTGTGGTGAAACAGAGAACCTACACAATCACAGTAAACTTCTTGTAATATAAATGATGATTGTGTTGAAACAGAGAACCTACACTAATCACAGTCACCTTGTAATATAAATGATGATTGTTGTGAAACAGAGAACCTACACTAATCACAGTAACCTTCTTGTAATATAAATGATGGTTGTGGTGAAACAGAGAACCTACACTAATCACAGCAACCTTGTAATATAAATGATGGTTGTGGTGAAACAGAGAACCTACACTAATCACAGTCACCTTCTTGTAATATAAATGATGGTTGTGGTGAAACAGAGAACCTACACAATCACAGTAACCTTCTTGTAATATAAATGATGGTTGTGGTGAAACAGAGAACCTACACTAATCACAGTAACCTTCTTGTAATATAAATGATGATTGTGGTGAAACAGAGAACCTACACTAATCACAGCAACCTTCTTGTAATATAAATGATGGTTGTGTTGAAACAGAAACTACACTAATCACAGTAACCTTCTTGTAATATAAATGATGGTTGTGGTGAAACAGAAAACCTACACTAATCACAGTAACCTTGTAATATAAATGATGGTTGTGTTGAAACAGAGAACCTACACTAATCAGTCACCTTCTTGTAATATAAATGATGGTTGTGTTGAAACAGAGAACCTACACAAATCACAGCAACCTTGTAATATAAATGATGGTTGTGGTGAAACAGAGAACCTACACTAATCACAGTAACCTTCTTGTAATATAAATGATGGTTGTGGTGAAACAGAGAACCTACACTAATCACAGTAACCTTCTTGTAATATAAATGATGGTTGTGGTGAAACAGAGAACCTACACTAATCACAGCAACCTTGTAATATAAATGATGATTGTGTTGAAACAGAGAACCTACACTAATCAGTCACCTTCTTGTAACATAAATGATAGTTGTGTTGAAACAGAGAACCTACACTAATCACAGTCACCTTCTTGTAATATAAATGATGGTTGTGGTGAAACAGAGAACCTACACTAATCACAGTCACATTCTTGTAATATAAACGATGGTTGTGGTGAAACAGAGAACCTACACAATCTCAGTAACCTTCTTGTAATATAAATGATGGTTGTGGTGAAACAGAGAACCTACACTAATCACAGTCATCTTGTAATATAAATGATGATTGTTGTGAAACAGAGAACCTACACTAATCACAATAACCTTCTTGTAATATAAATGATGGTTGTGGTGAAACAGAGAACCTACACTAATCACAGCAACCTTGTAATATAAATGATGATTGTGTTAAAACAGAGAACCTACACTAATCACAGTCACCTTCTTGTAATATAAATGATGGATGTGTTGAAACAGAGAACCTACACTAATCACAGTCACCTTCTTGTAATATAAATGATGGTTGTGTTGAAACAGAGAACCTACACTAATCACAGTCACCTTCTTGTAATATAAATGATGATTGTGGTGAAACAGAGAACCTACACTAATCACAGTAACCTTCTTGTAATATAAATGATGGTTGTGGTGAAACAGAGAACCTACACTAATCACAGTCACCTTCTTGTAATATAAATGATGGTTGTGGTGAAACAGAGAACCTACACTAATCACAGTCACCTTCTTGTAATATAAATGATGGTTGTGGTGAAACAGAGAACCTACACTAATCACAGTAACCTTCTTGTAATATAAATGATGGTTGTGTTGAAACAGAGAACCTACACTAATCACAGTCACCTTCTTGTAATATAAATGATGGTTGTGTTGAAACAGAGAACCTACACAATCATCAGTAACCTTCTTGTAATATAAATGATGGTTGTGGTGAAACAGAGAACCTACACTAATCACAGTAACCTTCTTGTAATATAAATGATGGTTGTGGTGAAACAGAGAACCTACACTAATCACAGCAACCTTGTAATATAAATGATGATTGTGTTGAAACAGAGAACCTACACTAATCAGTCACCTTCTTGTAATATAAATGATGGTTGTGGTGAAACAGAGAACCTACACTAATCACAGTAACCTTCTTGTAATATAAATGATGGTTGTGGTGAAACAGAGAACCTACACTAATCACAGTCACCTTCTTGTAATATAAATGATGGTTGTGTTGAAACAGAGAACCTACACTAATCAGTCACCTTCTTGTAATATAAATGATGGATGTGTTGAAACAGAGAACCTACACTAATCACAGTAACCTTCTTGTAATATAAATGATGGATGTGTTGAAACAGAGAACCTACACTAATCAGTCACCTTCTTGTAATATAAATGATGGATGTGTTGAAACAGAGAACCTACACTAATCACAGTCACCTTCTTGTAATATAAATGATGGTTGTGGTGAAACAGAGAACCTACACTAATCACAGTCACATTCTTGTAATATAAATGATGATTGTGTTGAAACAGAGAACCTACACTAATCACAGTCACATTCTTGTAATATAAATGATGATTGTGTTGAAACAGAGAACCTACACTAATCACAGTCACCTTCTTGTAATATAAATGATAATTGTGTTGAAACAGAGAACCTACACTAATCACAGTCACCTTCTTGTAATATAAATGATGGTTGTGGTGAAACAGAGAACCTACACAATCACAGTAAACTTCTTGTAATATAAATGATGTTTCTGTTGAAACAGAGAACCTACACTAATCACAGTCACCTTGTAATATAAATGATGGTTGTTGTGAAACAGAGAACCTACACTAATCACAGTAACCTTCTTGTAATATAAATGATGGTTGTGGTGAAACAGAGAACCTACACTAATCACAGCTACCTTGTAATATAAATGATGGTTGTGGTGAAACAGAGAACCTACACTAATCACAGTCACCTTCTTGTAATATAAATGATGATTGTGTTGAAACAGAGAACCTACACTCATCAGTCACCTTCTTGTAATATAAATGATGGTTGTGTTGAAACAGAGAACCTACACAAATCACAGTCACCTTTTTGTAATATAAATGATGGTTGTGTGAAACAGAGAACCTACACTAATCACAGCAACCTTGTAATATAAATGATGGTTGTGGTGAAACAGAGAACCTACACTAAATTCAGTAACCTTCTTTTAATATAAATGATGATTGTGTTGAAACAGAGAACCTACATTAATCACAGTCACCTTTTTGTAATATGAATGATGGTTGTCGTGAAACAGAGAACCTACACTAATCACAGCTGCCTTGTAATATAAATGATAGTTGTGGTGAAACAGAGAACCTACACTAATCACAGTCACCTTCTTGTAATATAAATGATGATTGTGTTGAAACAGAGAACCTACACTCATCAGTCACCTTCTTGTAACATAAATGATGGTTGTGTTGAAACAGAGAACCTACACAAATCACAGTAACCTTCTTGTAATATAAATGATGGTTTTGGTGAAACAGAGAACCTACGCTAATCACAGTCACCTTCTTGTAATATAAATGATGGTTTTGGTGAAACAGAGAACCTACGCTAATCACAGTCACCTACTTGTAATATAAATGATGGTTGTGTTGATACAGAGAACCTACATTAACAACAGTAACCTTCTTGTAATATAAATGATGGTTTTGGTGAAACAGAGAACCTACGCTAATCACAGTCACCTTCTTGTAATATAAACGATGGTTGTGGTGAAACAGAGAACCTACACTAATCACAATAACCTTCTTGTAATATAAATGATGGTTGTGGTGAAACAGAGAACCTACACTAATCAGTCACCTTCTTGTAACATAAATGATGGATGTGTTGAAACAGAGAACCTACACTAATCACAGTCACCTACTTGTAATATAAATGATGGTTGTGTTGATACAGAGAACCTACATTAACAACAGTAACCTTCTTGTAATATAAATGATGGTTTTGGTGAAACAGAGAACCTACGCTAATCACAGTCACCTTCTTGTAATATAAACGATGGTTGTGGTGAAACAGAGAACCTACACAATCTCAGTAACCTTCTTGTAATATAAATGATGGTTGTGGTGAAACAGAGAACCTACACTAATCACAGTAACCTTCTTGTAATATAAATGAAGATTGTGGTGCAACAGAGAACCTACACTAATCACAACAACCTTCTTGTAATATAAATGATGAGGGTGTTCAAACAGAAACTAGACTAATCAAAGTAACCTTCTTGTAATATAAATGAGGGTTGTGGTGAAACAGAAAACCTACACAAATCACAGCAACCTTGAAATATAAATGATGGTTGTGGTGAAACAGAGAACCTATATTAATCAAAGGAACCTTGTAATATAAATGATGTTTGTGGTGAAACAGAGAACCTACACTAATCACAGTCACCTTCTTGTAATATAAATGATGGTTGTGGTGAATCATCAAACCTACACTAATCATAGTCACCTTCTTGTAATATAAAGGATGGTTGTGGTGAAACAGAAAACCTACAATAATCACAGTAACCTTCTTGTAATACAAATGATAATTGTGTTGAAACAGAGAACCTACATTAATCACAGTCACCTTTTTGTAATATAAATGATGGTTGTGGTGAAACAGAGAACCTACACAATCACAGTAAACTTCTTGTAATATAAATGATGATTCTGTTGAAACAGAGCACCTACACTAATCACAGTCAACTTGTAATATAAATGATGATTGTTGTGAAACAGAGAACCTACACTAATCACAATAACCTTCTTGTAATATAAATGATGGTTGTGGTGAAACAGAAAACCTACACAATCTCAGTCACCTTTTTGTAATATAAATGATGGTTGTCGTGAAACAGAGAACCTACACTAATCACAGCAACCTTGTAATATAAATGATGGTTGTGTTGATACAGAGAACCTACACTAATCACAGTCACATTCTTGTAATATAAACGATGGTTGTGGTGAAACAGAACCTACACAATAACAGTAACCTTCTTGTAATATAAATGATGGTTGTGGTGAAACAGAGAACCTACACTAATCTCAATAACCTTCTTGTAATATAAATGATGGTTGTAATGAAACAGAGAACCTACACTAATCACAGCAACCTTGTAATATAAATGATGATTGTGTTAAAACAGAGAACCTATACTAATCAGTCACCTTCTTGTAACATAAATGATGGATGTGTTGAAACAGAGAACCTACACTAATCAGTCACCTTCTTGTAACATAAATGATGGATGTGTTGAAACAGAGAACCTACACTAATCACAGTCACCTTCTTGTAATATAAATGATGGTTGTGGTGAAACAGAGAACCTACACTAATCACAGTCATATTCTTGTAATATAAATGATGATTGTGTTGAAACAGAGAACCTACACTAATCACAGTCACCTTCTTGTAATATAAATGATGGTTGTGGTGAAACAGAGAACCTACATTAATCACAGTAACCTTCTTGTAATATAAATGATGGTTTTGGTGAAACAGAGAACCTACGCTAATCACAGTCACCTTCTTGTAATATAAATGATGGTTGTGGTGAAATATAAAACCTACACTAATCACAGTCACCTTCTTGTAATATAAAGGATGGTTGTGGTGAAACAGAAAACCTACAATAATCACAGTAACCTTCTTGTATTATAAATGATGATTTTGTTGAAACAGAGAACCTACACTAATCACAGTCACCTTGTAATATAAATGATGATTGTGTTGAAACAGCGAACCTACACAATATCAGTAACCTTCTTGTAATATAAATGATGGTTGTGGTGAAACAGAGAACCTACACTAATCACAATAACCTTCTTGTAATATAAATGATGGTTGTGGTGAAACAGAGAACCTACACTAATCAAAGCAAACTTCTAATATAAATGATGATTGTGTTAAAACAGAGAACCTACAGTAATCAGTCACCTTCTTGTAACATAAATGATGGATGTGTTGAAACAGAGAACCTACACTAATCACAGTCACCTACTTGTAATATAAATGATGGTTGTGTTGATACAGAGAACCTACATTAACCACAATAACCTTCTTGTAATATAAATGATGGTTTTGGTGAAACAGAGAACCTACGCTAATCACAGTCACCTTCTTGTAATATAAACGATGGTTGTGGTGAAACAGAGAACCTACACAATCTCAGTAACCTTCTTGTAATATAAATGATGGTTGTGGTGAAACAGAGAACCTACACTAATCACAGTAACCTTCTTGTAATATAAATGATGATTGTGGTGCAACAGAGAACCTACACTAATCACAGCAACCTTCTTGTAATATAAATGATGGTTGTGTTGAAACAGAAACTAGACTAATCACAGTAACCTTCTTGTAATATAAATGAGGGTTGTGGTGAAACAGAAAACCTACACAAATCACAGCAACCTTGTAATATAAATGATGGTTGTGGTGAAACAGAGAACCTATATTAATCAAAGAAACCTTGTAATATAAATGATGTTTGTGGTGAAACAGAGAACCTACGCTAATCACAGTCACCTTCTTGTAATATAAATGATGGTTGTGGTGAAACATAAAACCTACACTAATCACAGTCACATTCTTGTAATATAAAGGATGGTTGTGGTGAAACAGAGAACCTACACTAATCACAATAACCTTCTTGTAATACAAATGATAATTGTGTTGAAACAGAGAACCTACATTAATCACAGTCACTTTTTTGTAATATAAATGATGGTTGTGGTGAAACAGAGAACCTACACAATCACAGTAAACTTCTTGTAATATGAATGATGATTCTGTTGAAACAGAGAACCTACACTAATCACAGTCACCTTGTAATATAAATGATGATTGTTGTGAAACAGAGAACCTACACTAATCACAATAACCTTCTTGTAATATAAATGATGGTTGTGGTGAAACAGAAAACCTACACTAATCACAGCAACCTTGTAATATAAATGATGGTTGTGGTGAAACAGAGAACCTACACTAATCACAGTCACCTTCTTGTAATATAAACGATGGTTGTGGTGAAACAGAGAACCTACACAATCTCAGTAACCTTCTTGTAATATAAATGATGGTTGTGGTGAAACAGAGAACCTACACTAATCACAGTAACCTGCTTGTAATATAAATGATGATTGTGGTGCAACAGAGAACCTACACTAATCACAGCAACCTTCTTGTAATATAAATGATGGTTGTGTTGAAACAGAAACTAGACTAATCACAGTAACCTTCTTGTAATATAAATGAGGGTTGTGGTGAAACAGAAAACCTACACTAATCACAGTAACCTTGTAATATAAATGATGGTTGTGTTGAAACAGAGAACCTACACTCATCAGTCACCTTCTTGTAACATAAATGATGGTTGTGTTGAAACAGAACGTACACAAATCACAGTCACCTTCTTGTAATATAAATGATGGTTGTGGTGAAACAGAGAACCTACACTAATCACAGCAACCTTGTAATATAAATGATGGTTGTGGTGAAACAGAGAACCTACACTAATCACAGTAACCTTCTTATAATATAAATGATGGTTGTGTTGATACAGAGAACCTACACTAATCACAGTCACATTCTTGTAATATAAACGATGGTTGTGGTGAAACAGAGAACCTACACTAATCTCAATAACCTTCTTGTAATATAAATGATGGTTGTGGTGAAACAGAGAACCTACACTAATCTCAATAACCTTCTTGTAATATAAATGATGGTTGTAGTGAAATAGAGAACCTACACTAATCACAGCAACCTTGTAATATAAATGATGATTGTGTTAAAACAGAGAACCTATACTAATCAGTCACCTTCTTGTAACATATATGATGGATGTGTTGAAACAGAGAACCTACACTAATCACAGTCACCTTCTTGTAATAGAAATGATGGTTGTGGTGAAACAGAGAACCTACACTAATCACAGTCACATTCTTGTAATATAAACGATGGTTGTGGTGAAACAGAGAACCTACACAATCTCAGTAACCTTCTTGTAATATAAATGATGGTTGTGGTGAAACAGAGAACCTACACTAATCACAATAACCTTCTTGTAATATAAATGATGGTTGTGGTGAAACAGAGAACCTACACTAATCACAGCAACCTTGTAATATAAATGATGATTGTGTTAAAACAGAGAACCTACACTAATCAGTCACCTTCTTGTAACATAAATGATGGATGTGTTGAAACAGAGAACCTACACTAATCACAGTCACCTTCTTGTAATATCACAGAGAACCTACACTAATCACAGTAACCTTCTTGTAATATAAATGATGGTTGTGGTGAAACAGAGAACCTACACAATCTCAGTAACCTTCTTGTAATATAAATGATGGTTGTGGTGAAACAGAGAACCTACACTAATCACAGTCACCTTCTTGTAATATAAATGATGGTTGTGGTGAAAACGAGAACCTACAATAATCGCAGTCACCTTTTTGTAATATAAATGATGATTGTGGTGAAACAGAGAACCTACACTAATCACAGCAACCTTGTAATATAAATGATGGTTGTGGTGAAACAGAGAACCTACATTAATCAAAGTAACCTTCTTGTAATATAAATGATGGTTTTGGTGAAACAGAGAACCTACACTAATCACAGTCACCTTCTTGTAATATAAATGATGGTTGTGGTGAAACAGAGAACCTACACTAATCACAGCAACCTTCTTGTAATATAAATGATGGTTGTGGTGAAACAGAGAACCTACACTAATCACAGTCACCTTCTTGTAATATAAATGATGATTGTGTTGAAACAGAGAACCTACATTAATCACAGTAACTTTCTTATAATATAAATAATGGTTAATCAAACCCATTAACTTTATCTTCTGTAAAATATGCAAGTTTTTCTGAACATGATTTTGTGTTTAACAACAAGGTTTCAAGTTAACACTCCTGAACATATAGTTAACATAAAAACCCTTTTTACCACAACCATGACTTTCTTACTGTTTTATTATGACATTCTACCACATCTTCCATTTTAACAATGATTTTCATATTCTATTATTTATCAAAGGTGTAATATTTCTAGTTAGCTTTTAAAGACATTGTCACTGATTTGAATGTGAGAAACACTTAAAGGAATACATCCTTATTAAACAAACATCATAGATTCTCATAATAAGATTCAAACACTAAAACCTACATGAGATCTGGTAATCAGGTACCCACACATGAAAGTTCTTGTATTATCTGAAACACTGGGTTCTTCTGCCTGATAACTAATCAAGTTAAACCATCAATCCAATAAGCATGTTTCTATCAGTAATTACATAATATTTAATTAGTTTTATTTTCTCAACTCTGGATATCACATTTTCAACTTCTGCAAACTAATTACATTCATTTGTGTGAAGAAACTTTATCAATTAATTATCTGATTTTCAGAAATTATTTACATTAAAGCTATTCAGAATACTTACCAATAAAATCAAACTTTATATTGCTAAAAGGTATGGTTAATGAATGTTAATTATTGTTTGAAAGCCGGTTGTTAACAGAAGTTGCTGCCATGTCAAGGTTTTATGTATATGAGTGATCTGAGGATTCTTCTATAGCAAGTGTCTGTGACTTGTTGGTGATAAATTTGAACAATAAACAGACAGCATATAATCCATTTGTTTCCAATTAATAACATGCAAAACAAGTAAAATATTTTTACAAAAATACTTTACATGATAGGATATCAGTTCTATTGAAGACTAAATAATTATCTTTTATTGTGTAAAGTCCACTTAAATGAATTCAATTACTTTAAAATCCAACTGACAAGATGATTTGTTTTTCTTTACTCTTATCACAGTTGTGTAATAGAATAATCCACTTTTGCTACCCCATGGGTAGCCACAGTTGTATCCTGAGCTTCAAATAATTGTTTTCTTTTTACTAAAGTGAACACCTACAGAACACTTTTTGACAAGACAAATTATTCTCTTTATCTCTATTGAACTGTGAAACGTACTTTAAAATATCACCTGTTATGGCTAATCGCTCACATCAGTTAAATCCATATTTGTCAAACTTTTTCATGACTGTACGGCACTTTCACTTTTTTTATCTACTGCTTAACTAGTACTCACAAACCATACAGAAACACACACACACACACACACACACACACATATATATATATATACACCTTGTTTACTGAGGCCCCAAAATAATATCAGAGATCCAAGTAACGTGACAAAAAATATTACTAATGCCTAAACAACAATGTAATTGGAAACACAACATACAACAATTGTCTTTAAAAATGTGATGAGCTTTTAACTATTTTGCTAGAAAAACCTGAACAATCATTAAATATTACCTTACAGTATAAACTACATAATATGTACAGTAAATAGTCTTAAACCTATATTACACATTTAAAGTATGCCACATTTTTATAAATCAGCCCCTGCAACTATTAACAACAATATTAACATAATCTACCACTGCTGATAATCACACATTTATCTTACCTTTAACAAAACAAACAGACCATGTTGGATGGCTACCAGTATTCATGTAAATGCATCTAGATCCATTGTTGTCTTTCTCCAGTTCCTGTGATATTCTGTAAAAGTTCAGTCAATAACATGTCACTTGTCTGTTTCCAAACCAGAAAAAACAATGACATTTAGTCACAGTTATGTTTGTAAACACACACATCTACTAATGAAGACAATCAAAATATTGTGGTTAAATTAATACCAATCAATATATCAGAAAGTAACTGTTGTTAGATGGTGTACAAAACCTACCTGTATTGTCTTCTTACACTGTCAGTACACGTTTTGTTACAACACTTGTTTTATAAACATGTAGTTTTGTTCTGTTAAACAACTGTCATGTTCCAGTGTAACAAGAGTTCTAATCTGCCAGACAATCAACACACTGTCAGTACAAAAGTATAATAATAAACATAATATATATTAAAACAGTGTAAGAACAGTTCTAATTAGCTAGACAATCAACTTATCTTATCTATACACTGTACAAAATGTTTTATAAAATGCATTTTTTATTTTACTTTCTGTGATAAACATCTGAGTATATTTTATCTCAAACATTTAACAAAACATTACAACATATGGAACTGTTTTTAAATTATTATATCACTGATCTATCTCACAGTCCACATCAGTACAATTTAAGTTGGATCAAACTGGTTGTTTTTACAGAGAATACTAGAATGAACCGGGAACCAGTTTAGTGTAGAGAATACTGAAGTTGAACTTTCAACCAGAAGTTATCTCACCAGATCTGGACAATAAATTTGATTAATAAAAGCTTGATTAAATCAGTTAATATGAAGAACTAATCAAACTTAGTGTTTAAATTTATTACTGTTCCAACTATCCAAGCAGTGCTTCTGTTTTTTTGATTAACTCCTCAAAATTGTTTGGCTTCATCAATTAACATCACAACTCATGACAATAACAAACTGATCAAAATAACAGTTTCCAACTGTTACTATTTTTTATTGTTACAACTACTTAAGCCTCATGTTAGAATAACTGAATAATCATTTAATGAACTTAAACATAAATTCATTATCTACATGTTTACAAAGAATAATCAGAGTTTGGTTACTAGTTTAACAAAACAAACTTTGAAATGATAAAACAATGATTATCTGTTGTTAATTGTTCAGCAGAGTTATTTGAATACAATGATCAAATGTAAAAAGAATTTATATAAATTTTTAAATATTCAAGGTGAAAATATTCCTCAATAGAAAGAAAAGGGTAGTTGGAAGTAAATACCCGGGGTTGGCTCAGAAAGGGTATGACAGAAAGAATTAAAGAAAGCAACACAAATTTAAATTGACAGGTATGATGGAAGATTTAGGATATCAAGATAATTGGTGAAACAGGACACAATAAATAATGTAGAAAAAAAAGACTGGCTAAAAATGTAAAAACTAACAGTAAGGACTTATTCATATATGTTCAGGATAAACAAGATAAAGGAACATTCATCTGATAATTACAAGATGGCTAGGTTATTTGGTTTTTCTCCTTTTGTTTTTACCAATGAAGACGTAATGAGTATTCCTCGTCTTGAACAATTTATTGATGGAAACAAAGGTCAAACAAGTGTATTAATACCAAGAATAGAAAAGTTTAAGACTCCTGGGTCAAACAGTATCTCTCCAATGGTTTTGAAGGAGCTTACAGAATGTCTATGTGAAACATGTGATACTATTCTTTGGGAGTCCTGAACAGTGGGCAGATACTAAAAGATTGAAAGACAGTTAAAGTAACTCCTCTTTTTAGGAAAGGAGATAAAAACTGTTCCAGTAATTACACGCCCATTACTCTTACATCACTTGTGGGAAAAGATTTGAAGTCTGATGCAAAATGATTTCCAAAGTAATTTAACAAAGTCTACAATTTTATTAGACAATAAACAAAGTTTCACTAATTGAAAATCTTGTTTTACAAATCTTTCAAGATTCTTTGAAAAGGTTTCTACTTCTTATACAGATCACGATATGGATGTAGCATAACATAACGTTTAGGGACAAAAGTGGACTTGTTGGTCCATCACAGCTGTCCCATCCTCTAAGACAAACTAAAACTATTAAATATCTACATTTTAAGAAAACTTTTAGACAAGGTGTCATATAAAATGCTTGTAAAAAATTTATATCCATAGGTATGGGTGTAAGATAGCTGACTGGATTAATGTCACAAGTGGGGTACCTCAGGGCTCAATTTTGAGACCTTTGTCCTTTTTGATTTACATCAATGACATAGATGAAGGAATGGTCAATACTATTGATGATACTACGGTCTTAGATGTGGATGCATATGAAGAGAATATTGATGATTTACATCATCTAGTAAGTTTGACAAATTAATACAAGAAAATGGATGTCAGTCATCGTAATATAAATTACATTTACATCTAGTAAGTTTGACAAATTAATACAAGAAAATGGATGTTGGTTATCATAACCTAAATTACATTTACATCTAGTGAGTTTGACAAATTAATACAAGAAAATGGATGTTGGTTATCATAACCTAAATTACATTTACATCTAGTGAGTTTGACAAATTAATACAAGAAAATGGATGTCGGTTATCATAATCTAAATTACATTTAGATCTAGTGAGTTTGACAAATTATTACAAGAAAATGGATGTTTGTTATCGTAACCTAAATTACATTTACATCTAGTGAGTTTGACAAATTAATACAAGAAAATGGATGTTGGTTATCATAATCTAAATTACATTTACATCTAGTAAGTTTGACAAATTAATACAACAAAATGGATGTCGGTTATCATAATCTAAATTACATTTACATCTAGTGAGTTTGACAAATTAATACAAGAAAATTGATGTCAGTTATCATAATATAAATTACATTTACATCTAGAAAGTTTGACAAATTAATACAAGAAAATGGATGTCAGTTATCATAATATAAATTACATTTACATCTAGAAAGTTTGACGAATTAATACAAGAAAATGGATGTCAGTTATCATAATATAAATTACATTTACATCTAGTGAGTTTGACAAATTAATACAAGTAATTGGATGTCGGTTACCATAATCTAAATTACATTTACATCTAGTGAGTTTGACAAATTAATACAAGAAAATGGATGTTTGTTATCATAATCTAAATTACGTGTATAATTTGAATAGGAATAACCTTAACAGCATCATTAAAAAGATGTTGGTGGAATAGTTGATCAGTCTCTTTAGCCATCCAAGCAGTGTATTGCAACTGGTGGTCAGACAAGTATTATTTTAGGTTGTGTCTACAGAAATAGCAAATACAAATCTACAAAGGATATAGTTATTCTAAAGGTCACTAGTTTGGCAACATTTGAAGTATTGTGTTCAATGTTGGGATTCTTACCTTGAAAAGAACAGTGAATTATTTGAAATGGTTCAGAACAGGTCTAACATGGTACCTGAGATGTAAGAGTTGTCATACCACACAATGTTAAGATATCCAAGCTTCTTTTCTCTTGATACAGGAAGAGAATCTGGCTGATGTACAAGATTAATGAAACTGATGATTTTGATACATCATTTTATTCAAGTTAATAGTAACAATCGTAAGACTAAATGCCAGAAGTATAAGTTTAGTTAATAGTAACAATCATAAGACTAAATGCCAGAAGTATAAGTTTAGTTAATAGTAACAATCGTAAGACTAAAGGCCAGAAGTATAAGTTTAGTTAATAGTAACAATCGTAAGACTAAAGGCCAGAAGTATAAGTTTAGTTAATAGTAACAATCGTAAGACTAAATGCCAGAAGTATAAGTTTAGTTTTAATAGTAACAATAGTAAAGACTAACTAAAGGCCAGAAGTTTAGTTAATAGTAACAATCGTAAGACTAAAGGCCAGAAGTTTAGTTAGTAACAACAATAAAGGCCAGAAGTTTAGTTAAAACTAAAGGCCAGAAGTTTAGTTAATAGTAACAATTATAAGATTAAGGCCAGAAGTTTAATTAATAGTAACAATCGTAAGACTAAAGGCCAGAAGAATAAGTTTAGTAAATAGTAACAATCCTAAGACAAAATGCCAGAAGTATAAGTTTTGACAAGATAGGAAATCATCTTCAGCTAAAACTGTTTTATTTTTCTAATGTAGTGGTTGGCCTCTAGAAGTGATTACCATTAGATGCTCTAGAGGCAGTAAATTTAAGTGGGTTTAAGAGATAAGTTTGGTAACTATATGAATGATAACATTTGAGAGTTTCTGTTTGTTTTTTTAAAGATAGTTTTAATCTAATTTAGAGGATGGACAGTCTCAGTGGACTAATAGATCCCTTGTTATACCTAAACATTATGTTGCACTAAATTGTGGCAGAAATGAATGATTCTCTAATAGTTTTAACCTGAAAGAACTGACACCACAAACTCATGGTAACATGTACTAGACCATACAATAGCTTATAATAATACAAAAATAAAAGGATATACACCATACCTGATAAAACATGAGATAACAAATCTTCCACCTCCATCTAACCGATAACACATTAAGTCAACAACAGCTAGAAACCCCTCTTGAAACAAGTTGATTCAAGTCCTAATGGTAAAATACCCCAGAAGACTGGGATAGAATCTCAGCTACTAACACAACACATATGATCCTTCTCAGTGTTTCCATGGCAGCTGAAACATACGAGTTATTATATACTGTTTAAATAAAGAGGGTTAGTAAACCCAACAATTACTGATATTTGATCACAGCCTTGCATTAAATAGTTAAACATATTACCTTCACTTTATTAACAATATAACATTACCTACTCATGTCTCTAAATGAAGTCTGTGGTAACAACTGTGGTATTAATTTATAAATTTTCAATGTTCAAGAGAAATATATCAGATTTTTCAATACATTTAAACACTTCCCCAACAGCTTTGTGTAACTATAGGATAACATTAGGCTTAGCTACATTTCTACAAAGTGTATTATTATTAGTATTACTAGAGACTTGATCATTTTATGCATTTATTTATTTTTATGCAAGCTGAACACACAGGATGTTTATAATTTCCTTCTATTTGTAAAAATAATTATTACTTTTATTATTAATAACTACGCCTAATTTAATTAAGTCGTCAATCCAACTATCATACAAACTTCGTTATCAGTACAGTACTAACCATTAATATATAATACAAAAAATAAAAACACGTATGAAAACTTTGACACTAAAATAACATCAATATATTTCTGTTGTTGCTTTTCTGGGAACTCCTATTTTTTTACAAAATGTTTTACTTTCAATTAGTACATTAAATGGAAAACAGCAAAAGTCTTTTAATATTGTCTTTAGTCCATTTCCAAATGTAAACTGTTTAAAGTTTATATTAGAAATAGAAAAATTGTTTAACACTCCAACGAAAAGACGTTTCTAGTCCTGATTTCTCCAAGCCCGTTCCCCTGGCTGTGGTTTCGCTAGATAGTAGATAGGGACAGTGGGAATCTCGTTAATCCATTCATTAATGGATTTAAATGGTAATTTCATTTAAATACAAAATTATTAGCCTAATATTAATAACCTTTCAAGTTGCTCTGGGGCCTAATAGGCCCCACTTTTCGTAGGAGTGTTAATTTTGAACTTTAAATTCTGTTTTCTCTGCTATCTAGTGATTTTTTATGGACAAATTAATTTTTCCATTGATTTCAAATACAAAATTAATCAGTTTTTAATTTTTAAAATTTTATTCAAAACCAGCTGTAACAATATATTCTTCAGCTAAGAACGATGTATCACGTAATGTCAGATTTCCACAACTGTATTCTGCTACAACAGTTGAAACTTACACTAAAAGTTACAATTAAATAAAACTTAATACGTAACAATCATTACGTTATAGAACTTTAAAAAATACATCAGTTTCTTAGTAACCGTTATTAATCTTATGAAAAAAAAAATGTTTCAACTTTCAAACTTGTAATAACTGTCATTAAATAATTAAAATTAAACGTTAAATATCGGTTCTTAAACCTTCACTGACAAAACAGTAAGACCATCTTACCTCGAACTCATTCTACATATTGGTGATTAAAAGCGCCATCTAACGGAGTGTTAATATACATTATATATATAATTTTAAAAACTGCTATTGGGACATAAGAGCCGTAAATACTTTACAAGAGTGATAAACTATCTCAAATAATTGAAATATCATACTTTTGACAAAGTGAGTTCTGTCTACTCTATCAGTTCAACATTAAGCATTTAGCACGCATACTCTTTTGAAAAACAAACTGAACAGTTGCTTTGATTAGATTCAACCACTAATAAAATTAGGTGAAAGTGTTAATCTTCTTAACCTAAAATCGGTAAGTCTGATCAACAGCTTCTTTTTATAAATCATCTATTTATTCTCATATTTCAACTAACCACTACGGAAATGCCTAACCTTACCGTCATTAAACAGTTTGATCACAAAATCTATACCGATGTTGGTTTTCATGTCTATTCTTATGTTTTATATTCGGTTGTTTTACATCTGTTCCTCTTACTTGGAATCCTAAAATGTTAAAATCTTTTTAATGATAAATGGCGTTTGTAGTGAAGAGACAATTCTCAACAAAATCTGCATCAAAGCTTTCTCCCTAGTAAGAATGTTTGAGTAGTTTTCATCTTTAGTTTTTATTCTACAAGTTATCTTACAAATATCAATGTTTTTGTCTTTCAAAATAAACAGTAAATTTATAAAGAAGATAATAACATCCAAACATACGAAACTTCCTCTATCCGACAAACATATTATTATAATGCAGTGAACTCTCTTTCTCTCGTTGTTTGAGTATAAATGTGTATACCCAGGAGGGTCAGGCCTTCCTCCTTTCTTTTCTTTGTTGGTTAGGTTGTTGTTTTTGAATTAACCACAAAACTACACAATGGGCTTTCTCTGTTCTGGCCACCACGGGTATCGAAACCCGGTTTTTAGCGATGTAAGTCAGCAGACATACCGCTGAGCCACTGGGGGGCATGTTGGTTAGGACCATCTTCATGAAACATGCAGTACCTGTCGAGTTCGCATAGTAGCTCATTTTTCTCCAATTTTTATCAAAATATTGTATTGTACTATGCAGAAGTCAATCTGCTATTTTTGTGTGTGTTTGGATATTTATGCATAAATCTTGAAGAGGTAATTTTAGGTACTCTTTATGCTGTCGTAAGCTGTGTATTTTGTAATGACTGTAGTTTGGTTTTCAATTGTTCTTTGCTTACGTTATTCCATGCTGGAGCTACATAGTCTATTACAGATTTTATATATGTTTTGTATATTTTTAGGATGTTTTCAGGTGTTATTCCACTGTTTTTGCCAGTTACAATCCTAGCATAGTTTGCTCTTCTCCAAACTTTCGTTTTCACATTATTTAGATGGTTTGTCCATGTAAGTTTAGAATCATACGTCAGTCCTATAAATTTTGCAGATGTAGCAGTCTGGAGAAGTGTTCCATTCATGTACAGGTACGACAGAAAGTGTTCATACCCCTGCGTCGTGAGTAGTTTTTCCTCATAACTTAACAAGTACCACTATTAAGATAATGAAGTACATTATATTATAAGTATTATACTAACACACATCTACATAAATTTGTATGTAAATTAAATGAAAATAAACTGTTTATAAACAAATAACCAAACATAGGAGGAGCAGAAAGGGTTCGTGCGTCTACTTTAATGGTCAGATGTGTAGCCTTTCAGGTGAAATACTTGGCGCAATCTCTCCTCATAGCCCTCCATGATCGTTTGACAGTACTCGACTGATATTTTCTTCCATTCTTCTATATAGAAGGCCTCCAATTCTTGCAAGTTTTTCGGATGATGGTGATGAACCCTGGTCTTCAACTCGTGCCAAATGTTTTCAATTGGGTTGATATCTGATGACTGCGATACCCACTCCAGAACACTTATATGGTTCCTCTGCAACCAGGATTGCACATATTTCGATGTGTGCTTGGAGTCATTGTCATGCTGGAAGATCCAACGATGCCCAAGCCGCAAGTTCCGAGCATCATTCTTGATATAAGTGTCTAATATATCAACGAGCTCTTCTTTTCTCATGATTCTGTTGACGTGGTGAAGTCTGCCTACACCAGAAAAGCTGAAGGAACCTCATAGCATGATCAAGCCACCTCCATGTTTAACTGTAGGGCCGGTGTTCTTTGGAAGATTTCGTTCCCCCATTTTACGGAAAATATAACGAACATCATTGTGGCAGAAAAGCTCGATTTTAGTCTCGACTAACCAAAGAATACTCTTCCAATAGGTAAAGGGTTTATCTACATGCTTTCTTGTACACCTCAATCGTGCTTCTAAATGAACAGGCTTTAAATATGGAGTTCTACGATGACAGTATGCTTTGAACTCAGAAGAGCACTTTTATTTATTTCACCTGTTCTAACCTCTAACCTTATTACCTGTATTGTAGTAATACTTCAAGTGACTCATCTTATTTTCACTACATTTAAAAATTGTTAATCTTAAATCTGATTGCAATGTTCTGGCTGTTTTATTATTTTCAGAAATAATCAATGAATGTGTATTACGTATACTATAACACTAAGGAACAGAACCTCTTTCATTCCACTTTGTAATTATCCACTATTCCTCCATCTTTGTTTTGATGTACATCTAAGCTATTATTTTCTTTTGTAATTGTTGTTAAGCATTGTGGGGAGATTTTGTTGTGAGATAGTTCTGTGTTTATTTAGTCTCAGCCACACCACTGATCCATCTTCTCCTGTGTCACCCTTTTGACTCACTATTTTCATTATATATGTTTGTCATTTTCATTGATTAGACTGTTTAACCAAACAACTTAAATATTTGTATCTCTTTTAATTAACATGAGCAGTTTAGGCGTTTTATATCTTCTTGCAATGCCAGTTAATATACTGATGTAAATAAAAAAGAGCACATGTTCAAACATTAAGCCCCAAAATACCACACACCCATGGCATTATCTCACTGACAATGAGTGGGGTGGAATCTACCCATCTCATGACAGTGATAACAGTCATTCTATATCTTTGTGTTTTTCAAGAAACTTTACATATTATTAGTAAACATCAGGACTTCACACACAAAATATTTAAATTGAAGATTTCAACATTACAAGTATTTCTACACAAAATATCAGATTTTTTTTACAAACTAAAGATTTAAGCATCATAAGATCATACACAAAATATCAGATTTTTAATTGGAGATTTAAATGTAACAAGACTTTCATACACAAAATATCAGATTTTTAATTAGAGATTTAAATGTTACAAAACCTTCACATACAAAATATATGATTTTTAATTGGAGATTTAAATGTTACAAAACCTTCACACACAAAATATCAGACTTTTAGTTGGAGATTTAAATGTTACAAAACCTTCATACACAAAATATCAGATTTTTAATTGGAGATTTAAATGTTACAAAACCTTCACATACAAAATATCAGATTTTTAGTTGGAGATTTAAATGTTACAAAACCTTCATACACAAAATATGTGATTTTAAATTGGAGATTTAAATGTTACAAAACCTTCATACACAAAATATCAGATTTTCAATTGGAGATTTAAATGTAACAAGACCTTCATACACAAAATATCAGATTTTAAATTGGAGATTTAAATGTTACAAAACCTTCATACACAAAATATCAGATTTTTAATTGGAGATTTAAATGTTACAAGACCTTCATACACAAAATATATGATTTTTAATTGGAGATTTTAATGTTACAAAACCTTCATACACAAAATATCAGATTTTCAATTAGAGATTTGTTCATGCATTTTTTCCCTTTTCAAATACTGACTATCCAACATGCAAATTAATATTGGTTTTGAGTTTTTAAATACTTTTACATACCAGAAACTGTTATTTTATTTTTAAAATCTTTGTAAGCTCTACATAACTGTCAAAGAAATCTTTCATTGTATACATTAATTTCTCATCTCAGCATTCTCCATGCTTGTTTATTTTTTTATTTGAGGGGTATCCATGATAAAAAAAAAATATATATTCTTGTGCCCATTGACCCCACCCACCATGGAGCCCTATGAGGTGACGCACTACAGTGCCATATAAAGTCACTGCAGCGATGCTGAGGTTCTGTGAGCACTATACCAGTATTAGACATAATGTCCACTATACCTGTTGAGGTCATCCTACGCTGGCATTCAGTTGATCCTGGCCCAAATGGACTAGCCGAATGATCTTGGGGGGCCATCCCAAGACTGCCTGTCTACAGGAATTCAAGGCCAAAGTGGTGTGTTGCAGCTGGACATTTGAACCACCAGAATCCTCTCCTCCCCTTCATGGGTCACCACACATGACAAACGTGCAGGTGGATGTTTTGATCCCAGAGGAGGTAAAGTGAAAGTACAAAACCTTGTCTGGGAGGTCCCCTCACCACTTACAGGAATCCACATCTTGGGGTATCTGTAATAGATAGGCCATACAATAACTTAAAACAATATAAAATAAAAGGATATACACCATACCTGATGAAACATAAGATAACAAATCTTCCACCTCCATCTAACTGATAACACATTTACTCAGCAACAGCAGGAAACCCCTCTTGAAAGACGTTGATTCAAGTCCTAATGGGGAGAGAAGACTCAGGATAGAATCTCAGCCACTAACACAACAGATATGATCTTTCTCAGTACTTCCATGATGGCAGCAGCTGAAACATATGAGTTATTATATAACATTTAAATAAAGATGGCTAGTAAACCCAACAATCACTGATATTTGATCACAGACTTGCCTTAAATATTTAAACATGTTACCTTCACTTTATTAAAAGTATAACATTACCTACTCATATCTCTAAATGTAGCAATGTTTCTGTGTGAGCACTTTAGTATTAATTTATAAAGTTGGTATGGTGAAGCAAAGTGTCAGATGCTAGTTTTTAATGTATTGTTAGGCAAAATCTCCAGCTTTGTATAATTAACAAAGCTTCCAACTCTGAACTATAATCAACCTTTACTGTGCTGGTATTTGTTTAGTCTTATCTTGTACTCGGCTACATTTACTGCCCTCGAAGACAGTTAATTACAAAAACCAAATGCATTGTTTAAAAGTAATACTGTGTACAATGCAGACAACTTCTACACTGCCAAAATTTGAATTTACAGCCTCTTGTCCTATTGTTTTCACTGCTGAACTCAAAAGTACGTGGGCTGTTCAAAAAATACGCGGACTGACGTCATAAAACAAAATGTACTTTATTTAGAAGTTACAGGTCTGGGAACCCTTCAAAGTACTCTCCTCCCCAACGCACACACTTATCCCAACGATGTTTTCACTTGTTGAAACAGTCCTGGTACGCTTCTTTTGTAATGTCCTCCAGCTCCTTCGTCGCATTTCCCTTAATCTCGGGAATCGTCTCAAATCTTCTTCCTTTCAAGGGTCTTTTGAGTTTGGGGAACAAGAAAAAATCGCAAGGAGCAAGGTCAGGTAAGTAGGGGGGCGGGGAAGGACAGTGATCGAGTGTTTGGCCAAAAACTCACGAGTTCTGAGGGCTGAATTTCGCAGCAACACGGTGCATCTTCAATTTTTCGGTCAAAATCTCGTAACAGGATCCAACTGATATCCCACACTCTTCAGCAAGCTCCCTGACAGTCAGACGTCGATTTGCCCGCACCAGGGTGTTGATTTGGTCGACGTGTGGGTCGTCAGTTGACGTGGAAGGACGTCCAGGACGCTCATCATCTTCAATGGACTGTCGATTATCCTTAAAACGTTCATGCCACTTGAAACATGCCGTACGCTTCATAGCAACATCACCGTAAGCCGTGTTAAGCATAGCAAAAGTTTTAGTCGCAGATTTTCCAAGTTTAACACAAAATTTCACAGCAAGTCGTTGCTCCTTCAGGTTATTCATTCTGAAATCCGCCAAACGAAAAAATTGCACTTCACTTAAAACCGCGTAGATAATACACAAATGAAGATATCTGCAATCGGGAAATGGCGTCGTAATAAGCTGATCTGTGTGAACCTAGCGACACCAAGCGGATTCCCCTGGAACCAACTAGAGCCGCGCAATTCAAACAGTCCGCGTATTTTTTGAACAGACCTCGTATTTGATGGATCTACAATATCAGTACCATCAATAACATTAAATACCTCAATCGAATCACCTCTGTCCCTTCTCCAACAATTCAATGTCCTTTTGGGGAAAGCATGTCCAAAACTGTACACAGTATTCTTAATGAAGCATTAAAAGAATCCCCTCTGACCATTCTCCAACAATTCAATATCCTTCTGGGGAAAGCAAGTCCAAAACTGTACACAGTATTCTAAATGAAGCCTTACAAGAATCCCCTCTGACCATTCTCCAACAATTCAATGTCCTTCTGGGGAAAGCAAGTCCAAACTTGTACACAGTATTCTGAATGAGGCCTTACAAGTGATATATACAGTGAAACAACATCTCTCACCTATTATTCAAGAGTTCTATAGATGTTACCCAAAGTCCTATTAGCCATATTGCTAGCTACAACACAATGATTAGATGACTCCACGTATATTTCAATCACAACATCAAAATCTTTTTCTTCAACCACAGTATTTAATATATTTCAATTTAAATTGTAACAATAATATGAACTGTGAAAACCTACATGCTTCGCCTTACATTCTGGATATGTTGAGACATTATCTATCACGTACTGGATTAATGCAACAAATATTAAGTTTAACAAAATTTATACAAACCTTTCGTAGAAACCTGGCGTTTTGGTAATCTTATGCACATATTTATTTCTATGCAAGTCAAACACCCACAATGATCACAATTTCCTTGTAAAAATTATTAGTATTAATTACTATGCCTAATGAAACTAACAATCTAATTATTGAATTAGCAATTTTAGTACCCTTTACAAATATGGTAATCATTATGCTGGTAAACTCAAAAATACCTTAATCAATCAGTAACTGCTGTTAATCTAGAAAACAGATGTTTCAAGCTTTGAAGTGTTGAAAACTTTACTGAATATTTTTGTGTAAAAACAAATGTAACCTGTCATCTTCTCAGCGACGCCTGAACGCCGATGTTACCTCTATGTTCTCACGGGCCTGGCATGGCCTAGCGCGTTAAGGCGTGCGCTTCGTAATCTGAGGGTCGCGGGTTCGCACCCAAGTCGCGCCAAAACATGCTCGCCCTCCCAGCCGTGGGGGTGTTATAATGTTACAGTCAATCCCACTATTAGTTGGTAAAAGAGTAGCTCAAGAGTTGGCGGTGGGTGGTGATGACTAGCTGCCTTCCCTCTAGTCTTACACTACTAAATTAGGGACGGCTAGCACAGATAGCCCTCGAGTAGCTTTGTGCGAAATTCCCAAAACAAACAAACAAACAAGTGTATTATTATGTTTTTATTCAAGTGTTTTGCAGCTCTATTTCTATTATTTGAAATTTTAAAATGTTAAGGAATTTTCTAATTTGCAATAATTAAACAATTCTCAACAAAATTTGTATTGAAACTTTCTCCCTAGTAGGGAAATTTACGTTTGTTTTTGAATTTCGCACAAAGCTACTCGAGGGCTATCTGTGCTAGCCGTCCAGAATTTAGCAGTGTAAGACTAGAGGGAAGGCAGCTAGTCATCACCACCCACCGCCAACTCTTGGGCTACTCTTTTACCAACGAACAGTGAGATTGACCATCACATTATAACGCCCCTATGGCTGAAAGGGCGAGCATGTTTAGCACGACAGGGATGCGAACCCGCGACTCTCAGATTACGAGTCGCACGCCTTAACACGCTTGGCCATGCCTAAATATTTACGTGATTTTGTATCTTTGATTTTTATTCCACAAGTTCAGCTTTCATAACATAACGTGATTAATTTTTGTCTTTCAGAATAAATAGTATATTTATAAAGAGAATAATCATTTTCAAACAGAAGAAACTCTTTGTTTCCAACAAGCGTATCACTATATATATATATTATAACCATCATTTTTAGGTCAAAACAAAACGCATTAAAATTAGACAAAATACGCTACATATTTTAAAAAGGATTCTTGGGTACAAGCTACAAACATGGGATTATAAAATGTATCCTAGGTTTTGGAGGTGACTGAAGAAGTAGGGCCAACACTACCGTGGGAATACACCGTCTATCATTCTTAACCTCCAATTTGCTTGTCTCACATAAGAAATAGACACAATTAGATTAGAAATTAGGAGAGTGAAATATGGGTGCTCAAGCCCATATCTATATCACTTTTCACTACCAGCAGACATTTGTAGGAAGGTGACTTCTCTCTCAAGTTAAAATAAGAACAAAGCCTAATTCTTAGTAATTTTGATGGGAGGTAATTGTAAACATTTCTGTTTGAGGTATTAGAGGTTTAAAATTGAAAGCCGATGTCTGTGGACTTCGAGAACCTTCATTTCTTTAGTGTAATGTAATAAATGTCAACATATATAACAGGCCATATTTGATTTGGAGTAATGTCTTCAGTCTTGGGCACCTTATTTTAGGAGACGTACTGAATTGTTCGTAAGGATTCAGAAAACAATTGCTCGAATGATGTCTGGGATGATGGGTTATCATATGATGAGAGATAAGATCTCCAAAATTGATTTATCTTTAAATAAGAAAAGTTACATGAGATCTAATTGAGGTATTTAAGATTTTTTTATACTTATTGACGAGAATATTTGGACTAAGGGACACAAATATAAATTTTGGCAGGGTTGGAGTCATTTTCAATTAAGACAGTTTTGGACTGAGGGACACAAATATAAATTTTGGTAGGGTTGGAGTCATTTTCAGTTAAGACAGTTTTGGACTAAGGAACACAAATATAAATTTTGGCAGGGTTGAAGTCATTTTCAGTTAAGACAGTTTTGGACTAGGGACACAAATATAAATTTTCGGCAGGGTTGGAGTCATTTTCAATTAAGACAGTTTTATTACTTTTAACAGGGCGTTTGGGCTGTGGAATGGGTTGCCTTTGGATGTTGTGAATGCAGTAACTTAAAGTACATTTAATAAAAAGCTTGGTAAATATATAAATAATAAGGGCTGGGTTTAAGATTTAACAAAAAATATTTATTTGATAATTTTAGTTAAGTTTATAGGATGGGACATCCAATATGCACTTTGTTGCTCCTAAATATTATATTATCGAAATGTTCTTGGAAAGCATGACCCCACGCCAATCTAGGAAAATCATAACTGTGACATTCACCCATGTTAATTACCCACATTTTCACTTCAGAAATCCCTTTATTTTGGGGACTGATGAAGAGCCTACTATGCTTTCAGTGTTATATAATTATTCTAGTTGGTTTACGTGGTTCAGTGGTGTCTACTGTATAATAATTTTGCTTTACAGGTTGAAAAAACATAGCACCTACTGATTTAAAACTATTACATAAATCAATTTTTGAAAAGGTGGATGGTATTAATGGAAAGAAATGATTTGTGACAGAAGGGTGTTTAGAAAAGGTGAATAAATAGAGTGTGTCTAGAAAGGGTGAATAAATAAAGTGTGTTTAGAAAGGGTGAATAAATAAAGGGTGTTTAGAAAGGGTGAATAACACCCTTTTATCGGGGCACTCCCGTTTCCCCCCACAGCAAAAACTTAGGCATTGGATTTTTAGATCCCAGCCCAGGCAACTTTATTGCCAGACCCTGAGTCGGGTCGTTTGAATTGAATTCATGTTCATATTTGCTTGACTTCTTCCTTTCGGGAAGGGACCTGGCCATTCTCTCCGTTGCTGCCTTTGCCTCCGTCCAAGATAACATTTAGAGTGACATCCTCCACAAAAAAAAAGCCAAAAATTATTTAATAAATAAATAATAAAACTAAACCTAATAACAATTCACGAAAGGGGACGAAGAGGAACCACAACGTTCCTGAACACCCCAGTTGGAGAGAGAACTCTTCTGATTTCTCTCTCTCTAAACTAAACCCCTGCCACGTTAGTTTGCGTTTAGGGTGAATAAATAAAGGGTGTTTAGAAGGGGTGAATAAATAAAGGGTGTTTAGAAAGGGTGAATAAATAAAGTGTGTTTAGAAGGGGTCAATAAATAAAGGGTGTTTAGAAGGGGTCAATAAGTAAAGGGTGTTTAGAAGGGGTCAATAAGTAAAGTGTGTTTATAAAGGGTCAATAAATAAAGAAAGCTAGAAACAAGGTTATTGATATTATACACTTTGGCAAACGTACGTATGGAATACAAAATGTTGTTATTACATTTAATTAAAAATACACTTTATACTTTTTGTCATTTAAAAAAACAAATTTATTTTGTTCTACCAATAAATTTATAACCTGTTGATGTATGTTTATAGATTTTAATGTTTTATACCAACAAAATACAATTATATAAATTGTACAAGAAATTAACACCTTTTACAGTATATACAAATCATCTGACTATAAATACATTATTACTAATAGTATATAACAATATACATACAACTAAATGAATAATCAAAAATATTATTTGCACATATTTCTCTTATAAAATATTTTCATATACATATATAGGCTCATATTTCGTGGGTAAGGAAAGTTTATCACTTTTGCTTTTTAGTATTTTTTCCATTTAAATATCCCAAAATGAAGTACCTTCTAAGGGCCAAAGGTCATTTGTATCATGAACATACAAATTGGTTCCATGTTCCAATATTCCCTTCCTAATACAATACCACTATAAAACTTAAACATTGTAGAGATTTCTTAAATCACATTTTGCTATGTGTAATTAAGCATATTGCAGTTTGTGTCTCCAACACTTATCGTAAGAAATGTAAAGTCTGACTTACAGAGAAAAGGCACCAAAATATATTATTTTAAAGTGCTGCAAACAAAGAGTTATTTTATTATATTCTGTTTCATATTTATCTGGCATGGTAGTAGTCAAAGAGTTATTTTATTATATTCTGTTTCATATTTATCAAACATGGTAGTAGTCTGTGGTTGAAAGTAACAGCTTTATTTATAGCACATATAGGTAAGACATTTCTTAACTGAAAGAAGTGAAGTCAGTTTTTGATTGGAAGAACAAGAAGAGATAAACCAGTGGTATAAAAAGTAATACTACGTTAGTAAAAACATGCAACTCAGTAATAACAATGCATTCATTAACTGCCGCTCATAACTTATACATTGCACACCACTTAGAGAGACATAAAATAATACATTTACCAGTGTGAGGATGTACCAATATTATGCATGTTAAACAACAGAGATGAAGTGTATTGTTTCACATTGAATGAAATAGTAAAGCAGATGTGCCAAGGACTATACTGAATAAACCCAAAGTAAACTATGATTTGAAACTTTAGTTACATGTTGGAAGTATATTATTCTGAAAGAGAACAGTTTTCTTTTCTTTATAGAAAGAGCAACTCGACAAATTAACCTGCCAAGTACATAACACACAACTATGAGAAAAATGTTGATTGTGGTTTCTTAGAATTCTTTAATAAATATTCTCCAACCAATATCTGTGCGTCTTTAAGAGCTACATATTTTAATTGGATCCATTTTGGATGTCCTTATAAGGCTCAATTTTCAATTACAACTATCTTTGGATAATACAAAATTGTTTTAGGTCTATACATATTATCCAGGTGTAATTGATTGTATCAGTGGATCCTTTAGAACTAAAGATAAAAATAATTTCACCTTTAGACATCACTAGGTCCTTCTAGAATTTAAATGAAATAAAGTCCTGGTGTTTCATTCAAGACTTCTTCCACTCTGACATAGTGATGATAAGTTCACGTATCTTGTTACTGACATAGTGATGATAAGTTCACATATGTATCTTGTTCCTGACATAATGATGATAAGTTCACAGTATCTTGTTCCTGACATAGTGATGATAAGTTCACATATGTATCTTGTTCCTGACATTGTGATGATAAGTTCACATATGTATCTTGTTCCTGACATAGTGATGATAAGTTCATGTATGTATCTTGTTCCTGACATAATGATGATAACTTCACGTATTTTGCTCATGACATAGTGATAAGTTCACATATCTTGTTTCTGACATAGTGATAAGTTCACTTATCTTGCTCATAACATAATGATGATAAGTTCACATATCTTGTTCCTGACATAGTGATGATAAGTTCATGTATTTTGTTCCTACAATGTTTAATTTTATTTTATGCGACATTTTTTCCCCTTCCTGAAAATAAACCAAAACTTGGGTTATAAAATAACTGGTCTCTCACTTTTTTCTCTCTTCAAACTGATGTATAGATTAGTTGGGTAGTTTTATTAGTTTTCAAGATATTGCATTTTTAAATAAATTGAATCTCAGCTTATCACACTAACGATACAATTTGCATAATTGATGGGAAGTGAATGTTTTGTATTACTTTCAAATTCAAAGTTTGTGGACCTTAATTTGTCTAGAGTTCACAACTTGTAATACACACATCAATGAGCTATAAGTACCTTAAAAACAACACACTAGTTTTAGAAAGAAGAAACCACCACTTTATGTGACTTCATTATCAGATGTAATAGTGTTCCTTTTAAAACAAACAAGTTTGTTTTTGTTTTCCAAATTAGGGCAAAACTTATTTAATACGAAGATTAGTTATGTGTTTTGGGATTCTGGTAAATGCTATCACTTGCTTTAATAGCATGAAAATGGAGATTTGTCTTACAAAACATAGGTTTATCCAGCGATTATCTGTTTGTTGCAAAGCATGAAACTGCACAATGGGCTATCTCTGCTTTGCCTACCACTGACATTGAAATCAAATTTTTTTGTATAATACGTCTTAATTGAACTACTGAAAAACCACACTGGTTAAGTTGTTACATCTAATTAAAAAAACTTGGCTTCCACATCTGAGTTTGATCAGCCAACATACTAACTAAAACCTCATGATCTTCCCATCTACCTTAAAGTATAGAAAGATTTTCATAACAATCAATAACTTATTTTTTTATCATTATCTATACAAGTGAGCGTTTTAAAACCAAAATCTTTACAAAATAATAACTGTCAGAAAAACAAAATATAAGAGAAACATATATGTGTAGCAAAATTACTTCAAACAAATCTAAAATTTGGTTTCAGTTTCGTTTTCAAACATTTCAATAACCGTTTCACTGACTTTATATTGAGTTTCACTTTTCTCTGTAGCTGATAATGTTTGATGTTTGCCTATGGTCAATAGTCTTCCTTGGTTAACCTCTTTTACTGTTTCATTATGCTTATTACAATCTGTGGGGTCACTAATGTTATCATCAGACACATAATTTTCTTCATCTGTTTTCTGGTTCTCAGCACAGAATGAGTTGAGGCTGGTGGTTTCACTGTTTTCAGCAAGCTCCTCATCTATTTTCTGGTTCTCACCATAGAATGAGTTAAGGCTGGTGGTTTCAGAAGAATTAGTGTCTGATTTTTCTTTTAGTTTAGCACTTAGATCAAAAATAGAGAATACGTCCTGCTTCTTTTCTTCTGTGGGTCGAAGTTTTTTCAAAAACGTGTTTGGTGGTGAAGTGTACAGATGATATGCTTTGTTATCAATCCAAGGAGGGAATTCCTTCTGTCTTTGAACACACTCTTCACCAAAACTGTCATCTTCACGTTTCCAAGGAAGAATAGTTTCGGTCACCGTTCTAGACGTCGGTGTCGAGCACGACTGGCATTTCGTAATGGTATCTATAAATTAAGAAGTAAACAGGCTAAGAAACAATACTGTCAAAATACCATCAAACTTTTCTAAATTATTGTCATATTTAGAGTTAAATATTAACGAAAGACTATTTATTTGAAAAAAAAGTTTTATTTGCCCAAAAGAAATAAAGTGTGAATGAACGTTATAAAAATATGACAGGACATTTACTGAACACTCAAAAAACTCCTAAATAAGTAACCAGTTCACACCTGTGGTTTCTTCCTTGTGCTCTGGAATTGGAGTGTGCACTCTGGACTTTGCTGTGAACATGATTACCTCATCCTCTGGAGTCGGATCTTGAAGCAAGTTTTGTGGAGAGAGGGGGTTCTTCAGGCTGCCTGCAACAGATTTCTCCGACAGATTGTCTGGGAGGCTGAATCGGAGCTTATGAGGTTTTAGATCTAGATAAAAAATACCAAAAAATTAAAACTAATTTTAGAAGTGCTCGTATATATCAGAACTTTATGATATATTTACTTGTTTCAAAGTGAGCTTTATACTGCACCTGAAGATAGATCACAAACATAGTATAAAAATAATGAGCATGTAAATAGTGTATGATGTAACATTCAGTACTACCCATAAACAGCACATAAAAACAATCGTTCAAAAGTAAAAGCACCATTCCAATCCCATTGTTTCTCGTGGCGACAGTTTACACCCTTCCCGTTGTGCTGGTGAGTATTGTTTCTCTTCTTTTTTTTAGGTTTCTTTTTTTCCTCCAAATGATTGAGTTGCAAACGTAGCTTATGGTGCAGTCTGTGTGGTGTTGACTCGTCAATATGATCTCTACTGTATCGTCTAACCTGAAAATGTATTATCATCTCTTTAAATATTTTGGCACAGATCAGATAAATTAAGTATGTGATAATCCCAAAGTTAGGACTAGAAATTAGTAAATTGAAGTATTATACTGTCTATAATATCTTGATTCTGTAGTGACACTCATCACTAAACTGATCTTATATATGTATACACACACAGAGATACAAGTGTTTCTGTTAGCTCTAACCAAGTAGGGTAATAACAAAGTTGAAAACTATTACACTGCTATATAATTTAACTGAACTGAGTTCCTAACATTTAATTAATTATGACTAATTCACCAATCAGTTGATTTTGTTCACATTTAATACATAGAATATTAATTGACTCTTGGTGTAACACTCACTCTGTGGGGTGGTTTAAAGATAGCATCACAGAGTATGTGATGTAGTTCAGCATCATTCGTATCTTTAGTGGTGGGATAATACCCGAGCTCACCCATGTCCAGGTTGATAACACTTGTATCATCTGAGGGAAGAACTGAATCATCACGAGCGAGTGACCTACAAAAAACAGATCTCAAAACAAATACCACACTTCAGTTCTTTTAAAACTGAATAGAAAATGCTATCCGTATTAAACATCTAAATGAAAACTCTTTATCTTGAAAGAAATTATCAAACTAATACCTTGCTGGCAGTTCATTCAAAAGATTTGGTGATGAGATAAATATATAATTTGTTATAAGTTGTGTGTGTAGAAGTTTTTTGTCATTTATCTACAGTCTTGCCACAAAAATTTGGATATTAAAAAGAACAGAAAGTATAAGAATGCCGTTTAAAATTAAAGGTGGGGATGTTTAGTATTTTGAAGTCTAGTACATTGAAGTTGTGTGTGTATATTTATCAAAACCCTCTTCAGAACCTGTCTCATCTTCGTTGTACGTTGCAGATCCAAGAAGAAACTATAAACCCTTCTACTATATTTTAATTCAGTTTGTTTAGCTAGTGGTGTAGTTAGGCCCTGTGGCAGAGCTGTAACTACTACTGTGTTTTAATTCAGTTTGTTTAACTAAAGGTGTAGTTAGGCCCTGTGGCAGAGCTGTAACTACTACTGTGTTTTGATTCAGTTTGATTAGCTAGGGGTGTAGTTAGGCCCAGTGGCAGAGCTGTAACTACTACTGTGTTTTGATTCAGTTTGTTTAGCTAAGGGTGTAGTTAGGCCCTGTGACAGAGCTGTAGCTACTACTGTGTTTTGATTTAGTTTGATTAGCTAGGGGTGTAGTTAGGCCCAGTGGCAGAGTTGTAACTACTACTGTGTTTTAATTCAGTTTGTTTAGCTAGGAGTGTAGTTAGGCCCTGTGGCAGAGCTGTAACTACTACTGTGTTTTGATTCAGTTTGATTAGCTAGGGGTGTAGTTAGGCCCTGTGGCAGAGCTGTAACTACTACTGTGTTTTGATTCAGTTTGATTAGCTAGGGGTGTAGTTAGGCCCTGTGGCAGAGCTGTAACTACTACTGTGTTTTGATTCAGTTTGTTTAGCTAAGGGTGTAGTTAGGCCCTGTAACAGAGCTGTAGCTACTACTGTGTTTTGATTTAGTTTGATTAGCTAGGGGTGTAGTTAGGCCCAGTGGCAGAGTTGTAACTACTACTGTGTTTTAATTCAGTTTGTTTAGCTAGGGATGTAGTTAGGCCCTGTGGCAGAGCTGTAACTACTACTGTGTTTTGATTCAGTTTGTTTAGCTAGGGGTGTAGTTAGGCCCTGTGGCAGAGCTGTAACTACTACTGTGTTTTGATTCAGTTTGTTTAGCTAGGGGTGTAGTTAGGCCCTGTGGCAGAGCTGTAACTACTACTGTGTTTTGATTCAGTTTGTTTAGCTAGGGGTGGAAGTCTGGGAGATGAACAGCTTTGTCCAGATTTGGGCAATATCACAAACTACTTCCTGCACTTTCAGTTGTGGGTGCATTATAAGAGTAACAGTTGAGCAGTTAGCACAGTCAGTGGATATTAGGGTGCTAATTATTAACTGTCTGTCCTCTACTCAGTAGTTAAAATTAGGGATAATGGTGACAAATAGCTTTCCCACAAATATAAAATGCAATAGCTTAGCTATATTACATTTTCCTTCAAATCATTATTCTCTTATACTAGTTCTCAGTCTGAGTTTCTAGATGATCACATTAATTCTTAACTTATTAAGAAGCAATTTGGAAGTTTAAAGAATAGTACAGCTCGTAAACCATACAATATTTCCCCGAGAGTTTTGAAGGTTAAGGATTGGATATGTGAACCACTTACTAGTTGAATAACAGGAAGGTGTCAATAAATTGAAAGTTAACTGATGGAAATCTTCTATTCAAGGGAGGTGATAAAAACTGTCCCAGTAATTATAGGTCTGACAGCAGTTGTGTGAAAAGTTTTGGAAAGTCCCATAAAAAGACATCTAACAAAGTTATAGAATTTTATTAGATAGACAACAATTTCATCACGGCAAAATCTTGAATTAAAAAGGTTACTGTTTACGTAGATGAGGGTAACAGTGTAGATAGAGTAAATCTGGATTTTCAGTAAACATATGACATGTTAATACAAAAGGCTTGTTATAAAAATGAGCTCTACAGGTGTGAGGGATAGGTTAGCTAATAGGATATAAAAGTAGCTAGATGGAAGAGAACAGAGTTGTTATAAACCAGATTCATTCAAACTGGATTGATGTTACATGTGGGGTACCTCAGGGTTCATTTTGAGAAATTTGCTCTTTCTGACATCAGTGTCACAGATGAAGGAATTGTCAATAAATTATTTACATCTGTCGATGATATTAAAGTCTTGGGTGTTTCTGGCTTTGAAGAGGATACTGCTGTTTTACAAAAGGATTTAGATCATCTAGTGAGTGGGCTAAACAATGATAGCTTTTAACTTGAATAAATGCAAGTTAATGAATGTGGACTATTGTAATTTGGCCTTCCAGTTGACCAGTCTCTTTAACCATCAAAACAGCATGCTGTTGCCAGTGGCCTGGAAAACAGTACTTTAGGTTGTATCTACAGAAATATTGAACACAAGTCTAAAGACGTTATAATTTAATTGTATAGGTCACTGGTTAGGGCACATTTGGAACACTGTGTTCAGTCATGGCCTCTTACCTTAGAAATGGCATTGCTTTGTTGAAAATGGTTCAGAGGAAGACTTATGGAACGGTATGCTGGAAGGAGGGGTTGTAATATAAGGGCAGGTTAAGATCTCTAAACTTGTTTTTTCTTGAAAAGAGTTAAAGGGGAACTGTTTGAGGTGTTTAAGATTATCAAGGTAACTGACAGTGTTGAAGTATCATATTTTTATCTTATTCAGTGAACAGAATAATAAAACTAAGGGATACAAATATACAGTTTGGCACGGTAGGAGGCAAAGACCACTTTAATTTTCTAACAGGGTATTTGTGTCTTTGAATAAGGTTGCCTTCAAATGTGATATAAGCAGATGATTTAGGAAAGTTTTAGAGATGGTTAGATTAATATCTGAATGATAACAAGTACTTTAAAGTTTGAATTTTTTGTTCTTTTAATAATTTAGAGGATAGATTAACAAGTTCCTTACTGCCCTTAGATGTTATGTTATTTTATATATAAAAAGCGAACTGTTATTTGTCATGTCCTTGTCTCTGTTTTATTTCCTTAACTCATTAGAGGTCTGCACAAATCCATAATTATCTGCCACTAGGGTCACTTTAAAGGGAATGCAGTTTGAAATTGGGGTAAGTAGAAAAATCAAACAGTTCATAAAATTACATATTTTTAATTCTGTTAAATACTTGTAATGGTAATAAAAAAAATGAATAAACTTCTCTAGATAGAGTGTGTGTGTGTGTTTCTTGATAGCAAAGCCACATCAGTCTCTCTTCTGAGTCTATCAAGGAAAATTGAACCCCTGATTTTAGCATTGTAAAACCCTGGACTTACTGTTGTACTAGCAGGGGACTCTCTAGATATAGTTCCAAAAAACTGGATATGCAAACCATTTATTATGAAACACCTGGTGTTAACATAGTATTACATTATCAAGGGAAAAAACCACTAATAAAAGTTGAAAAGAAAAACAAAGTTATAATAAATCAACTTGTGCTAAAATTTGGTTACAAAATAAACTAAATTCTTACCTTGGAATGTTTGTCTGTGTGTAAGTTTGAAAGAACGTTGACAGAGATATATTCATATCTTTTCCCATCACAGGTATCACACTTCCATTTTGTTGAACGAGATTCATAGCATCTGCAAGGTTAAGCTTGGAATGCGTCTCAAAAATCTTTGGTTCTCGAACATGGTGGTCACGAGTCAGGAACGGTCGAATGTACTTGTTGTTGTAGTATTTAAACCTGTTAGATTTGCACAAACAAAGCACAGTATGTAAACCTAATGATACACATAAAAATAAATATGCTACAATTATCTTAGTATACAGACTTTAAGGTACCCATAAAGAACTTTACCAACTCACATAAGGAAACATACAGTAATAAAAATATGTACACTTTTTAAGATGATATACACAGAACTGCAGGTTTTGTAAAAAATTAAATTCCTAAACAAAACTGGATTTTTCTAACATCTTAAGCTAAAAATATACACTACAACATTTTAATTAAAAATAACACAACTGTGAGCTACAAAGTACATCTCACAACTTTTATGAAGATGTCACCTGATTGTTTTGAAATGATTTTCTACAACAGCATAAGTAGTTGTTTTACAATATATGTCGAATATGCAGTGATGTTTTTATGAGGGTTTGAGATAGCAAGAAATGCGTTAGACATCAGAGCAAAACGCACAATTTCCATCTGTTAACGTAATGTCGTTTTTCAGTGTTGTATTGAATAATAATTCTGCTGATGTCTTAGTACGTAACTAGATAAGAAGTTTAAAAAAGACATATTTTTTTATAAATTTAATACAGTACTGAGTTCTTACTTATCTCGAAGATGGTAGTTCCCCATGAGATGACCAGAGATGTCTTCTATTCCAGCCATCAGGTAGTCCATTAACTAGTAGGTATTCCATGTTAAAAATACAAAAGTGTTTTTAATAAGAGCTTCCTACACCAGTCAATAAGCTATTGATATTTGTAGTGTACAATATATCACAGTTCATAACGAGAAAAAACTAAACGGTTGAAGAGTTATTATTAGACAATATATAATTGAGCCTCTAATAGCCTGAAAATCACGCCACCTATGTTACAGTCCAGTATTTAATTATCAATATCACTGTCAGCTGTAGATTTAAATTTTAAGATTAATTTGATGTCACTCTCACTTAACATTATGACATAACTAAAACTTGTAATACTTCTTACTTTTACGATATACCCTCTCCAATAATATGCCATGTCTACTTTAATCTAGTACAGGGGTGTGCAACATTTTTCGTCGGTGGGCCATATAACCAACTTCATCAATCAAGCGGGGCCACTTAAAAAACAAGCTTATTCGTGTACATGCACAATAAATTAAAAAAAATTCTCAAAATGCAAGCAATAATATTTTATATTTTTGCATGAGTGATCATTTTAGTGCGACACTTGAAATTTAGAGTCCTTGCAGAGCTTGTCAATATCAGCTTTGACAGAAGTGGTTGCCACTCTTAACTGACTGGTCAAATGTTCATCAGTCAGCTGACTTCTACATTTGGTTTTGATGAGCTTCATTTTGGAGAAAAATTGCTCACAGCACTAGGTGCTACCAAAAGGGAGGCAATTCTTTGTGCATGACGGGACAAATTGGGAAACTTTTCACGTACACAGAGTTTGTAAAGTCTAGCAAACTGTTTTCAGAGAATTTCCTTTTAGTGTCCATGTCAGCCTGCAGATCAATGAGTTCCATTTGGCAATCATAAGGACTGTCTTCCACTGCCAAATCAAAGGTTGAGCAAACAATTTCAATCTAATTTCAGTTTGTCTGAAATCTGGAAATCTGTTTGCAAACTCATCACGCAGCTTTTGTACACTGGTTCCATATTTGGTGCAATCCAGATTAGGAAATTCCAGTTTCCTGGTTGCAAGACATGTAAAATGGGTCAATATGGCTCTTCTCAACTGAACCTGGAAAAGTTCCAATTTCTTCTCAAAAGCACAAATATGCTCAAACAACTTATTCACAAGTTGACTTTTCCCTTGTAGTTTTAAGTTTAAATCAGACAGATGCTGTGTAATGTCTGTGAGGAATGCTAAGTCATTCAGCCAGTTCTCATTGCTCAAGAAGTCCACATTCTGACGTTTGCTCTCCATGAAGAACTTAATCTCCTCTCGCAGATTCCAGAATCTCTTCAAAGTAGCAGCTCTACTAAGCCAACGTACAGCAGAGAAGTACAAAACATCTGAATACTCACTGTCCAGCTCATCTAAAAAAGTTTTAAATTGTCGATGATTTAATCCTCGTGTTCGAATATAATTTACGCATTGGACGACATTTTCATGACTCTGCAAAATCCAGAACTTTGGTGCACAAGCTCTCTTGGTGAATAATGCAATGGCTTACAACTACGTCTTGTGCTCCAATTGCAGTTAGAAATTTCTTGGTGAATCCATTTGTCCTACCTGTCATGGAAGGAGCACCATCTGTTGTAACACCACATAATTTATAAGGATTCACTTGTTCACAAATATCCTGTCCTGTGGTTGTGGAGGAAAGGCTTGCCATATCTAAAAACTCTTCGAAAACATCAAAGCCTGCAGTAACAGCTCTGATGAAAATGACAAGTTGAGATGTGTCATTGATATCAGTGCTTTCATCCAAAGCCAGACTGAAAGCTTCACACGAATTCAATCTCTCTTTCAAAGTTTCTTTGATGTCCTCTGAAAGATCTTTTGTCCTGCGTGAGACAGTAAAGCGAGAAAGGCTAGTTTGCTCCACCAAATATTTTTTTCTCTGGACATGCATATTCTTTGAATATTGTTAAACAATTTTAATAAATTCTCCATCACTGAAAGGCTTTCCCTTTTCTGCCATACATTCACAAAGCTTAAAACTCAGTTTTGTCACCAGTTCTGAATTTTTCTTGAAAGTGGTAAAACACCTTGTTGCTTTTCAATGGATGTTTTAAATGTTCAATTTTGTCCTTTCGTGCCTGACCAACAATTTCATCAAACTGGGAGGAGTGCTTAGTTGCGTAATGTCGCTTAATATTGTACTCTTTCATGACTGCAATTGTAGTTTGACAGACGAGGCAGACAACACCTTGATTATGTGGGACAACAAGATATTTTGTGCACCATTCACTGTTGAATAACCTTCCCTCATCATCAATTTTCGTTTCTTAACTGCTGACATTTTACTAGCCCTGAAATCAAAACAAAAATTATTCTCACGAAAATAGCAAAGTAGAAAAAACATAGAATTTATTTACACATGGAACCTCTTATGGACAGAAACACATGTTTCTAAATTGGCATCACGATCATAGCCTTCCGGTACTTAAATTAATTGAGAATAGCAAAATACAGTGTGACCTCGCCTATTCGCGGCCCCGCATATTCGCGGGTTATGCGCGAACTGCGTTTTGTAGGTCACAGAGACTGAAAGGGCTTTACGAGGAGATTTCTGTTGTATTTACTCAATCAAGCCGTTTTATCAATTGTCGTCTTCACCAAACAAGATTGGACTGCTATTGGCTGACTGCCTCAGCTTCCCCAACAACGCAAACGGCAAAGCACAGCCCGGTAACGCACGGTACAATTTAGTGAAATACATGACAGTATGCAATATTGCTACATTATTACTGCATCAATGAGTATAAGTATCATTAGTGTTTGGGAAGCATTTCATATAGTATATAATCGCATACATATACGTTTTAAAACTGCGTCCAATATTCGCGGTTTTCGCTATTCGCGGGAGGGTAAAGAACGTAACCCCGCGAATAACGAGGTCACACTGTACATAGAATCAGATGCATCTGAAAGCAAAAATTTTAACAAATTCAGTAAAGTCACAACAATATGCTAAATAATAATCAATTTACCTTCAATCTCTTGTAGTAACTGTAAAAGGTAATAAAATTTTCACCAATAATGAATGACGGACAGCAGAGGTTAGGGAAAATTGTCGCCAGCGGGCGAAGGCGAGGTTCAGGACATGACGTTGAGTCGTAGACAATAGTGCTAGTGCACGTCACCTATTCATGCCCTAAGGAGGCCGACCAATCGAATTCGGCCTGCTCCTCTCTAGCAAAGATAATTTTAGAAGTTTGTCGAGTCGAAGCCTGGGAATCCCGTAGGATCGATGCTTTTAAAAATATTCCATTTGCGTTGGATTACAGATCAGGCCACATGGTTAGATTACAACAACTAGGGCCACACTAAATGGCTTGGCGGGCCGGGTTGTGGCCCGCGGGCCGCCTGTTGCACACCCCTGATCTAGTATGTTTTATTTACACAAGTGTTAATACTAGTAGTTATACTAATACTGCTAACTGAAACCAGGTTTTACTTTTCTGAAACTTAGATGAGGAACAACCTCAAGTTCTTCGTTTAACTGAGCTAATTGGCAAAGGAAGAAAAGAAAAGCACAAAAGCAATAGCTTAAAAGAATAGATAATAAAATTAATATATTTACCAATAAATCAGTGAGACTAATTTTTGAAATGCTTTGTAACAAGTGTAGTGCAATTCCTGTTAAAGTTCGTGTGATAATTACATTAAAACTGAAGTTTACTGTGAAAACGTGTTTAGCAGTTGTTTTGTTATGAGTTTTTTAACAGTGTTTGTAATTTAGTGGAATTTTTACGTAAGAAAATATTTTTTTACGTACCCGTGTATGCAGCCTTTCATTCATGGAGAGTTTGGTTTTCTGACTAGTTGAAACGTTTAATATTTTCACTAAAGGACCTATCGTTATGCCCTAATAATAATAAAAAAAAATATAAAAGATAAATTAGAATATTTTATTCTAAAATTCTGGCTCAATCATTAATAAACAAAAAAATAATCTTGATTATGCAAAATGACCAGTCAATAAATATAATCAGAGTTAAAAAAACTCATTAACTCAACAAGAAACATGTTTATACAGGGTGGCCCGAAAGTCCCCACCCATCCATATATCTTGTGTATCCAGTGTATCTGTGTGCTGTCCCTCATTCTCGCTGCATAATATTATGCGACGCCATATTCTGTGAGACATTTTCCACAACATAGCAGGGGTTATTGTTCCAAATGCCGCGGTAACAGCTGCCTTCAACTCATCATTAGTATCATTGAATATAACATAATAACATATGGATGGGTAGGGACTTACGGGGCACCCTGTATATTAATTTTAAAAATTGATACCGAAGACTGTTGAAGTAGATATCAAGCAGATGGCAGCACTATCTATGTTCATGCAAATCATATTTTAAATATCTGCTCAACAGTTATCAGAATTTTACAATACTTCTATAAAAGTATCTAGTCACAAGTTCTGCAAATGTCTATAAATATCAGAGCACAAAATGTTAAATATACCGTTATTGTTTTGTTATTAGATGATAACTGAAAAACAGCCCTGCATGGCCAGGTGGGTTAAGGTGTTCGGCTCCTAATCTGAGGGTCGCGGGCTCGAATCCCCGTTGTACCAAACTTGCTCGCCCTTTCAGCCGTGGGGCGTTATAATGTGATTGTCAATCCCACTATTCGTTAGTAAAAGAGTAGCCCAAGAGCATGGCCAGGTGGTTAGGGTCGTGGCTTTGAATCCCCGTCGCACCAAACATGCTCGCCCTTGCAGCCGTGGGGGCTAACTGTGACGGTCAATCCCACTATTCGTTAGTAAACGAGTAGCCCAAGGGTTGGCGGTAGGTGGTGATGACTAGCTGTCTTTCCTCTAGTCTTACACTGCTAAATTAGGGACGGCTAGCGCACATAGTCCTCGCGTAGCTTTGCGCAAAATTCAAAACAAACGATAACTGAAAAACCAAAACAATGTTGTTAATCAATCTTACTAAGATGACACAGTTTCAAATGGAGTAGCTATTTTTATAAGCACTAGCTGGGATATCCGTACCCTGGTTGGAAGTTACGTAGATTTGTGATTAATGAAAGGTTGTCTTAGAATATAAAAAGTTGTTTCCGATATATATATAATTTAAAAACAAACATAAAAGGCCTATAAAAACAGCAAATCATAAATTTGTATCTCCTCATAGATTTAATAAACCTCCAGCCAATTTTGGTGAAGATTCATCCAAACCCTGCAAAGTATTCACATACAGTACTATTATATTTATGTAGATGGCGCGATGGCGTCAGATAAGCGTGTGACATACTCATGACGTTATATCTGCACCCCGAGAATCCAGTGAAATAAAAGTTTTCCCCGTGACGGAAAACGGAGGCGAGACGAGAATATAGTAACTCCTGTTGAAAATGCACACAAAATTCACGAAGTTCGGGGTTGCACATCGCGTAATAAAAAGCTGTTTTTCTCAGTATAATATAGGCAATTGTTCCATGATAGTGTGGTTATTAATAAATAGTAGAAATGAAAACAAACTTAGTGTGAACGATGTATTCATTACCCCTTGAAATTAGCTTTCTTACAGACTTTTGGTGTTCCTTTAAAAAGCTTAAGTACAGGAACTACCAACCACTAATAGATAAACAATAAATGTTACAGTTGGAACCTTACTGTATTTGGAACTTGGTTTTAATACTAACTTCCCGTGTCCAATGAAACAACGCATTAAAAAGAAATAAAAAAAGTTTTATAAAAAGTAAGTAAATGTATGGACGTCAATAATTAAAAAACAAGATGGTAGAATGTATACTATCTCTACATATACACTGGTGGCCAAAATCTAAAGGCCAAGGAACATAAAGACAAAATATGCATTTTGCGTTGTTAGACTCAGCCACTTATTGGAGTGGAGTTTCGAAAGATGAAAATAAGAAAAGGGAATATAAAAAAACAAACTTTTTTAGTATTTAATAGGGAAAATGTGAACACTATGAAATTAGCCTAAATACTAGCTGGTCAAAAGTTTAAGATCATACTGAAACGAAGCGTTAGTCGGTAAACACTTAACGAAATTTAGTCATTTGTGTTCAAGCACTAGCGTTGTCACCATCTCCAATTGACATCTTCTGTGTTGCATTGGGTAAAAACATAGCAAAGGCTAAAAAGTTGACAGAGTTTGAACGTGGCAGAATTGTCGAGCTGCAGAAGCCAAGGTCTCTCTCAACGTGCCATCGCTGGTGAGATTGGACGTAGTAAAACTGCTGTTGCAAATTTCTTAAAAGACCCCGAGGGATACGGAACGAGAATTTTAAGTGGTCGGCCCGAGAAAATTTCGCCCGAGTTGAGCAGGAAGATTCAAGGGGTTGTACGGCAAGACACCAGCCGATCGTCAAACCAGATTAAGGTCCTTATGGACGCAAAATGCAGCTCAAGAACAATAAGACGACATCTACGAGAAAAGCTTTGAAAACGTAAACATCTTCAAAGGCCACACCACGAAACAGCTCGGTTAAACTTTGTGAAAAGCACCAAACATGGGATGAAGTAAAGTGGAAGAAGGTTTTGTTCTCTGATGAGAAAAAATTTAACCTGGATGGTCCAGATGGCTTCCAACGTTACTGGCACGATAAGGATATCCCACCGGAGATATTTTCTACACGACACAGTAGAGGAGGTACCATCATGATCTGGGGTGCTTTCTCCTTCCATGGAACAATGGAGCTTCAGGTTATACAGGGGCATCAAACAGTAGCTGACTTCATTGGTATGTTGGAGAGAGCATCCTTATTGACTGAAGGCCCTCGCTTGTGTGGAAATGACTGGATCTTTCAGCAGGACAACGGTGCAATCTACAACGCCCGCAGGACAAAGGATTTTTTCATGTGGAATAACGTGATTCTTTCGGACCATCCAGCGTGTTTGCCCAAACTGAACCCCATTGAAAATGTTTGGGAGTGGATGGCAAGGGAAGTCTATAGAATTGGACTTCAATGGACAGTGCATGATCTTTATGAAGCCATCTTCACCACTTGGAATAACATTCCAGCCAGCCTTCTGCAAATGCTTATATCGACCATGCCAAAGTGAATGTTTGAAGTTATTCACAATGACGGCCGTGCAACTCACTACTGAGACCTATTGTTGGGCATTCCCTACCCTGTTTAGGACTTCTTTTTGGTATGGTCTTAAACTTTTGACCAGCTAGTATTTAGGCTAATTTCATAGTGTTCATATTTTCCCTATTAAATGCTAAAAAAGTTTTTTTATTTTCCCTTTTCTTATTTTCATCTTTCGAAGCTGTACTCAAATAAGTGGTTGAGTCTAACAACGCAAAATGCATATTTTGTCTTTATGTTATTTGGCCTTCAGATTTGGCCAACAGTGTATAATAGCACAGACACAAAGTGTAATAGAATGCTAACAGACAAAATCAGGATAAATTGAACTCGTTGTAATTGAATAATTATATTAAGATACACAAATATTGTTATCCCTACAATAATTTCCTTTTTCGAAAAGTTTTATCTTCGACTGCACGACTACAAACTGGGATTGTATTACTTTTTTATTGCTAGTGCAAAACGTGGACTATTTTTTTACAACATACGTTTTTTGTTATTTTTTTAAATGTTGATAGAAACGATTTGTACTCTGCCCATCACATCTGAAGATATTGATTATTCATTGAATACTTGTTTTGGAACCCGTCAACAATTTTAAGAGGTTTATTGTATTTTATGTAAGGCTGCTAGGTAGCTGTCTTTAACATTGAAGTGATACACTAGATGAAAGAAAACCTGTTAACACCATCAATTCTTAGTTGTCACTCTCACAAAGCATCCACGGACTGAGCTCAAATATGGAACACGAATTTATTGGTTAGTTTGATGATTTGTTTCTGCAATATGAAAAATCAGCACTCTTTCTTCCGTAAAAAAGAATCAAACCCCAGATTTTGGTGAACTGCAAGTAGGAGTTGTATATTTTACAAAAAACAACAACAACCAACCAACAAACAAAGTTTTGTTCAGAAACTGTTTTATACGACTTATAAACATTTTCTCAGTGAGAAAAACTCAGGAAATATTTAATCAACAAAAACAAGACTTACGTCGAGAGCTGCACGTACACACAACTTACGTAGAGAGCCGCAAGTTACACAACATTGGTTAACAACCAGGAAATATTTAGTCAATGACAATATACATCAGTCGAAAATTACAAATAGTACACTTTTAACACATAACAACACTTTCAAGCATTCTCTCATCTTGTTGCTAAAAGCGAGAGAAAACTTTATTAGTAAAGAAACTATACGCCCCCTACCATGGTTCAGCAGTACTGTTTGTTTGGAATTTCGCGCAAAACTGCACGAGGGCTATGTGCGCTAGCCGTCCCTAATTTAGCAGTGTAAGACTAGAGGGAAGACAGCTAGCCATCACCACCTACCGCCAACTCTTGGGCTACTTTTTTACCAACAAATAGTGAAATTGGCCGTCACATTATAATGCCCCCACGGCTGAAAGGGCAAGCATGTTTGGTGTGATAGGAATTCGAACCCGCGACCCTCAGATTACGAGTCGAGTGCCTTAACCACCTGGCCATGCCGGGCCAGTTCAGCAGTAAGCTCGAGGATTTAAAACAATAACAACTGGGTTTAGATAATGTGTGGGCAGAGCATATATAGCTCACTACGTAGCTTTGCGCTTACCAACAAATAAAATATGCTAAATGAAGCACAAAATTATCTGTTCTGTACAATGGCTTCTATTAAAGAGAATGAATAACATATAAAAATAAAAGATTTTAAAGTATTTATGAAATACTCACCTGTATAAATACGGTGAAATACACTACTGCAATTACAGCTGTTACCATCATTGCTTTTGTTGGAATTATTTTATCTGAGATAACTAGAACCAAAGCAAAGGCGACAGCCCCACGCAGACCACCATACGCCATGATGAACTGCTCAACTTTGTTAATTCTATGTAGCCGAAAACGATTGAGAACCCATGTTTGAATTATAACACCTGCCAAACAAAACAATCATAAAAGAAAAGTTTTAAACAAAATAAGGCTTAGTGGAAAACTAATAAACAAAACAAAACAAAACTTAAGTAGAGTGCTGCAAAACGAAATAAGACATAAGTAGAGAGCTAATAAACAACACAATACTAAAGTAAAGAGCCTGCAGAACAAAATAAGGCTTAAGTAGAGAGCTGCAAAACAAAATAAGGCTTAAGTAGAGAGCTAATAAACAACACAAGGCTTAAGTAGAGAGCTGCAAAACAAAATAAAGCTTAAGTAGAGAACACTTAACACTTATTGATTTTGTTTTCTCTTTATCTCATACCAGTCGTTCTGAGATACATTTTTTTTTTCAAAGTGTGTTTCTCGTCATCAAGAATATTTGTAAGTTGTTTTGTCTTTGTGAGGAACTGACGAGAATTCTTTAAATATACGTGGTTACATGTGGTTGGGCAGATCTAGAAATGGTATTAATTGGTAACTAAACGCCCATCATTCACATCCACTTATGGGATTTCAGTTACCAATTAATATCATTTCTGTATCTGCCCAATCACATATATGGTTAAAATAAATCATGAAGTTTGAGAACTCTGTACAAAATGTACATTCGTATTTTCACACCACTTACAGTTCAAGAAGTATACGCAAGACAAAATTAACAGATATCGTAGAAAACTATCCGGATGTTACCTTGAAGTAAGCAAAAACCGGTTTCTAATTTAGTTATGTTGATGGAACCGGTATGTTAAAACACTTAAGTAATATATTCATGGTATACATAGTAAACTATGACATAATTATAAACTAAATTATTTGACAGATGTAATCTCGTCTCGCTATGAAGTAAACTCTGTCGTACAGTAAGTCTCCGTAAAAGAACAAACGTCACTTCGCTACTAAATAAACTTGTAGAAGCTTTATATTTGTGAGATAACCAAATTTAAAAAATAGTTTTGTGAAAGAAAGGTTCAGACTTGTAAGAACCATACCAGTTTAAAGAGTTCCCGAGTAGTAAGTTTGCGGATTTAAAAAGTTAAAATCAGGGGTTTGATTCCCCTCGGTGAACACAGCAAATAGCTCAATGTTGCTTTGTTATAAGAAAACACACACCAATTTAAGGAGTCTAAGTGTTGCTCACCAATAGATCTGTAAAGTGTGCAAAATAAGATGGTCATAATGACAAACCACGTGTTCCACTCATGGTTATCGTTTACAGTAGAAACTCCCAAGAAGAGAAATATTATTGTTTCTGAGGAGCTCGCCAACATCTTCATTGTGTACTTGACTGTCACGTGGGACTTGTAGGAGATGTTTTCTTCCACGTAATTCTTCATAGATATACCGCAGAAAACGAGTCTAGGAACAAATAAAGACAAGGTTACACATGTTAAATGATGTATCACGATATCTACAGGGGGTGGACAACAAAAATGGCTCTCCATTGAAAATGTTGCTAATTTTCATATATTTTATTAGATGATGAGAAATGTGTAAAATTATAACACGCACGTGACGATACCTGTTCAAATTTGGTCTCAGATCTTAATTTTAACACTGGCTTTAGTGAATACCAGAACTTTGGATTATTTTACGTACATTTCATTATATAATGTGTTCTGTTCCTGCTGTAGTTTCTCATATCTTGTTTCAATTAGCCTCCACTATAGCAGTAAAACTTGTTTGATTACACTATGTAACACAAATTTTGTTCCTGGATAGTATGTGTTATTTCTTAACTGCTTATGTTGTTAAAGCACAGAAAATGGTCATTTTTCCCTTCAAACTTTGATTTTGTGACCTGGATAATGAAATTTAGAAATTAACTTATTTTCTATGTAAAAACGGGCAAATTTGCACATTTTTATTTACATAAGGTGTGAATATAACAACATATGAATCAAGATTTACATGTATTTATACTAAAGTCATACAAAAATGTTTAGAAGTGAACAGTATTTCAAGATTTGCGACTGTAATGTAAATCACTTTCACGTATCAGACCCCAAATATAGTGTCCCATCATGTTTGCGTTATATGCTCCCAGATCACAAAAGCAAAGTTTGAAGAGAAAAATATGTTGTTGTTTTTTTCAATTTACTTTAGGCATAAGTAGTTGGGAAATAACACTTTCTACCCAGGAACAAGTAAAAGTAAACATTTTGTTACATAGTGTTATTTGTAGTCTAATTGAAATAAGATCTCAGAATCTACAGCAGGTACACAACACTTTTTATGATAAATTGTAAGTAAAATAATGAAAAGTTCAGGTATTTATGAACATCACTGATTAAAGAACAAATTAACAACATTTTCAAGGGGGGTTACTTTTTTTTTGCACCTGTAAATACAGATATCTGTGTTTATGTAGGAAATAAAACAAATAGAAACAGGTAACTAAAATAGTTGGATACATCTAACAAGAGTACGAATCAACGTTAAGCTGTGTTACTGTTTAGTAAGAATCTTAAACGTCTCAGAAGTCTTCAGAGTAAAGATGTAAGTTACAATCGATAATGAAAAAACACATGTTAAACTCACGCCACAATTCCAGACAGATGAAACAGCTCAGCATTCAGGTAGGCCAGGTAAGCTAGGACGAACACAAAAAGAGGTTCGATAATTCGTACGTGATGAGAAAACCGAGAGATGAAAGCTGCCAACACACCCCAAAGGATTCCGATGAGAGCGCCACCTAGTGCTGCTACGAAGAAGGAAGCAAGACCGGCGACGTAGTCGATAGGAATAATGTTTTCTTGTCCCATTTCAGCGTATCCTTCGAACATGTGGTAAAGCACCTGGATAAAACAAGTGACTAAAATGTTTAAAAAAATTCTAGAGATGAAGTATTGTGTTTTGTTTTTGAATTAAGCACAAAGCTACACAATGGGCTATCTGTACTCTGCCCACCACGGGTTTTTATTGGTGTGAGTCCGCAGATATACCGCTGTGCCACTGGGAGGGTAAAATATTATGTGTATTCTATAAATAGAGAAATATGTCAAATAAATTACGTTATGTAGAAATAATAAATATTATATAGCATTTATTATATGGTGCTCGTCTTAGAAACATAGGTTTACATGATTGGAATGGTCTATTAAAATCCATTAGTCATGGTGTCCTCCTGGTTCTGAGGGTGGATAGTTATGGTTCTCTCTTCCCTTCTTCTTGTATCATTAGTCATGGCGTCATCCTGGTTCTGAGGGTGGATAGTTATAGTTCTCTATTCCCTTCTTCTTGTATCATTAGTCATGGTGTGCTCCTGGTTCTGAGGGTAGATAGTTATGGTTCTCTATTCCCTTCTTGTATCATTAGTCATGGTGTGCTCCTGGTTCTGAGGGTAGATAGTTATGGTTCTCTCTTCCCTTCTTCTTGTATCATTAGTCATGGTGTGCTCCTGGTTCTGAGGGTGGATAGTTATGGTTCTCTCTTCCCTTCTTCTTGTATCATTAGTCATGGCGTCATCCTGGTTCTGAGGGTGGATAGTTATGGTTCTCTATTCCCTTCTTGTATCATTAGTCATGGTGTCATCCTGGTTCTGAGGGTAGATAGTTATGGTTCTCTATTCACTTCTTCTTGTATCATTAGTCATGGTGTCCTCCTGGTTCTGAGGGTGGATAGTTATGGTTCTCTCTTCCCTTCTTCTTGTATCATTAGTCATGGTGTTCTCCTGATTCTGAGGGTGGATAGTTATGGTTCTCTATTCCCTTCTTGTATCATTAGTCATGGTGTCATCCTGGTTCTGAGGGTAGATAGTTATGGTTCTCTATTCACTTCTTCTTGTATCATTAGTCATGGTGTCCTCCTGGTTCTGAGGGTGGATAGTTATGGTTCTCTCTTCCCTTCTTCTTGTATAATTTTTCCTAATCTAGTTTTCACCTCTGCAATCAACTTTTTAATGTCGTGAAATGAGTCTGTCTGCTTCTCGCATTTCTTCCTTGTATTTTACCCATCAGGATTTTTGTCCACCCTCCGCATCCTCAATTTCCTACGTATGTTGGGCAGTTTTCACTTTTTATTTGCGCGTTATCGTTCGATTTTTTTTCTCTGTACGAGATTTTCATCACTCGTCCATTGTTTCTCAGATGCCTCCACCTGTCGTTCTGTTTGATTGTACAGGGATCACCTATACAGTCGGACTGACCATGACATCTTAGCAACCTCTTTTTCAATTTCAATTGTAGTTGAACGTCTCGCTTTTCAGATTAAAGAATTGACCTGTTGAAAGAACTGCTAGAAAAAACGGTAGCTGTATATAGATGTCCTGGCCAGTAGATACAAAATATATATGTGTACGTGAAAGCCTAAAAGCTGATATGGACAAAATATAGAAACTAAACTTTTGGAAATGAACTTATTTGTTTTATATTCTTGGTAACTTTTGGAACAAACTTACTAATTCAAGCCGGAAATAAAACTGTGGGTTAACGACCAAGTACTGCAGGACATTGTGAATAAAGAGTGTAACATTAGATAGAAATACATATATATCATACAATAATGACGATATGTCAAAACTAAAGCAAAAAGTGACGAGTATTTGATTACAATTAAGGAAATAAAAACACGATTAAGATAACAAAAACATAGATAACACAAAGTGTTGAAAAATAATAACAAATAATTTGAACAGTGTTTAAAAAAACCCTTAAAATTAACTGTAAATTAACAAGTCTAACTTCTTTATGATTTAAAATGTTTATTTGATACAAATTAAAATTTTCATTTAAATAATTGGGATTTCAAAACGAATTTTTTTAGTATAAGAATATCCTTATTATTTTATGACAGGACACGTTCTGCTCACCACTGTAACCCTCCTGGTGGCACAGCGGTATATCTTCGAACTTATAACGCTAAAAACAGGGTTTCAATCCCCGTGTTGGGTAGAGCATAGATAGCACATTGCGTAGCTTTGTGCTTAACCAGAGACAAAGAAACTCACCACTGTCACAGCATCATTCAGTAAGGATTCTCCGAACACTAGGATATAAAGCACGTCATTCACTTGTATCTCCTCAAAGACCGCGAGGACCGCCACAGGATCTACAGCGGAAATTATCGAACTGAACAGCAAAGTATCCAACAGGGGGAGTTCCACTCCGTATAGTCCAGTCAAACCAACACCCCACAGAGAAAACCCTATGGTCAGAGCGTTCCATACAGTACCAAGTACAGCATAAATCAGAATAGAAGTCATGTTGTCAAAGAAGAGTCTATTAGGCATGAAGTAGCCAGCGTCCAGAATTATCGGTGGAAGCATGTAAAGGAAGAAAACATCAGGGGTAAGGTGCTCCACACTGTGGAATCCGGTGTAAAACAAGAGAAGTCCAATGATGACCCCCACAACTATTAGAAGGCAGCTTTCTGGACAGATCAGATGGATTTTTGGAGTCACGTGGAATCCTGTAAACAAAATCAGTATTTTATAAACTGTCGTTAAATTGACTTTATCTGTATTTCAATTATACTGTTAATAAGCCTAGTCTAATGTCCAGTGTTGGTAAAATTAGGAGCAAGTGAACCTTGCAGACTAGTAAAAATGGAAGAAACTATTCGTTTGTTTCACATACAACAATCCAAACAAAGACATTTATTAAATATATTAACTTCAAGAACAGACACTTCCTTCACTAGCTGTTTCATTATTCACAAAAATAGTTCACTTCTCGTAATCATTTCTACTTCAAAATACACACCCAGTAAGTCTTCAGTTGACTTCTAGTAACAACCGTATACACGCTAAAAATCTGTATCTGACTTCCAGTATGAAATGTGTACTCAAAACAATTCTATAGCTGTTCTTTACTACTAGTTATATACATATATAATACGTATAATTTAGGTAATTAGTTTACAAACGTTTATAAGCCTAATACGTCTTTACCTGATCTCTAACGTATAAAAGTTTACAAACATAATACGTCGTTATATGATCTCTAGTATGCAATGTTTAAAGTGCTTTAACTTAAAAGATAGATTATACGTGAACACATCTTATTAAAACAACAAGTTGTCTGTGTTCTTATTTACATTATGAAAGAAAATAGCGATCGCATGTGCTGCAGGTGACATGAATGAGTTCGAGGAATTAGAGGAGGAAGGAGACCAGAGTTACTTCTTGGAAAGATAAACTACAGGTAAGGTCAATCGAAGGTCACCTGGAGCAAGGTCGACTGGCTTTCTATATATCATCTTGAACATTTTAACCTCGGTCTCTGATTTCTGCATGTAACAAAAGAAGAATTCTCACGAGTATTTGCTCAACACAAAGATAATAAAACAACATAGCATGGTAAGAGGCACTACATGGACATAGTGTGTGTGTTTGTTCTGGTCAGAGGTTATTACTATATTCTCGAAGCTCTGCTTTGACCGTTATTACTTCTGTAGAGTTCTAGAAACTGATAAAATAAAGAATTATTTAATTGAATATGGCGCCATAAAGTTGACAAGGATTTATTATTCATTCACTGTTACTAAACTATTAACTTTCATCGACCACATTTCTTGTTATATGAAAGATGAACACAACTGATGTACTTAAACTATCGAAAAGCTCTAAATAACACAGAAAATAACAATAAAACTACATCAGGAGACGTTGGGGAAAGACCAGTTAAATGGATTATAGGTTGTTTGGATGAGAGAAACAAACAAACAATAACATAAAAATAAACTGTTATTAAAGTCCATTGAGACTGTGCCTTGGTTGCTATTAGAGACATTCAAGAGTCAGTGTTTGGATCTGTGATTTTTCTTATTTGAAACAACGGTTTCTAGTAATTAGTTAAAGTTTGCTGATGGTGTTAAGCCTTTGACTATTTGCAAATGTATTAAGGATACTTAGGTCGTTGGAATCATCGAAGCAGCTTTTTATTGCTGTTGACAAACCTAATAAAATATGAAGATATATTTATATATATATCAATTAGAAGTTAAAAACTAGTTAGGCCTCACTTGGCAAAATGTGTATAGTTTCGTTTCTTTTATAAAACAAAGAATCTCATTGGAAAGTATCCAGATGAACGATACTAGAATGATTCCAGAGATGTAAAATTTATATTACAAGGATAGTTTTATATTGAAAAAAGAAAGATAAGAGAAGATCGTATTGAAGATTACAAAGTTATTTAGAGGATCGATAGAATAAATACTTCTGTGTACTACATTCTGAAGACAATGGACCAGATTGAAAACTTGGAAAAGACAGGCTAGACTCCAGATAAAACAATTTTATTTCTCTAAGAGGAAGGAACATTACTAGAAGAGAATCGAAGATGTGTTGAAAAATAAAAAGACTGTTTAAATTTCATACATTTATTTACAGTGTGTGAGAAAGGACAGTAGTGAAAGATGAAGTATTACCATATAGTATGTATTAATTGTTACTGTCAGAAAATAATATTACAGTATAGTATGTATTAATTGTTAGTATCAGAAAGTAATATTACAGTACAGTATGTATTAATTGTTACTGTCAGAAAATAATATTACAGTATAGTATGTATTAATTGTTAGTATCAGAAAGTAATATTACAGTACAGTATGTATTAGTTGTTACTGTCAGAAAATAATATTACAGTACAGTATATATTAATTGTTAGTATCAGAAAGTAATATTACAGTACAGTATGTATTAATTGTTAGTATCAGAAAGTAATATTACAGTATAGTATGTTTTAATTGTTACTCTCAGAAAGTAACATTACAGTATAGCATGTATTAATTGTTATTGAAAATTAATATTTTCAGAAAAATCCGCCAGGTTTTGAATATGAGAAGTGTAGAAAAAGAAACAGTGGATGAAGAGAAATTATTTTTTTTCCATCCTACATTTTCCTGGATCTCACCAAGTTCCGGGTAAACACTACATGTGATGGTACTTATCTATTACACAGAGTGCAAGTTTTATTTTTGCCCGGGAAATTCCTCGAGTGTAGACTCTGGTTTGATGCCAAGTTTTCCTGAAAGCAACAGGTGAATTAGTTAATTAAACATACACAGATCATACATTGTTTCATTTATTTTGTACTGTCACTGTTAGGCCTTCTTTGTTCTGATAACGTTAAACTCGGTAGCTGCAATGTTAAAGTTTATTGCTGTCACTGTTAGGCCTTCTTTGTTCTGATAGCGTTAAACTCGGTAGCTGCAATGTTAAAGTTTATTACTGTCACTGTTAGGCCTTCTTTGTTCTGATAACGTTAAACTCGGTAGATGCAATGTTAAAGTTTATTACTGTCAATGTTAGGCCTTCTTTGTTCTGATAACGTTAAACTCGGTAGCTGCAATGTTAAAGTCTATTAATATCACTGTCAGGCTTTCTCTGTTCTGATAACGTTAAACTCGGTGGCTGCAATGTTAATGTTTATTACTGTAACTGTTAGGCCTTCTTTGTTCTGATAAAGTTAATCTCAGTAGCTGGAACGTTAAAATCTATTATTGTCACTCTCAGAACTTCTCTTTTCTGATAAACATGATGTCAATAATTGTAACGAGATGGCGCTTCCTTCTCTGTACTAAATGTCTTCACCAACTGTTAACGCAATTAGTTCTTGTGTAGTTTAGCGCGAATGAAAGAAACAAAACAAATTACGACAGAAAAAAGTAGGTGTGCATGTTTGAAACACCATCTAGTTTCTAACTTCTATCTTTATAACAACAGTGTTCGGGATACCTCAGTGTAGGTTTAACATAAATCTAGTCTCAACCTGTGGTCTGTGAACCCTAAAAAGTTCAGAAGCTGCTCTTCAGGTAGGTAAAGATAGATTTTAAATGTTATAGCTTTAAAAATACCATGTTCGGTAACAGGAACATAAAGTCGATTTGAAACAAGTTACTTTTACACTGCAGTACAACTTTCATACGTTGTAGGGCCCGGCATAGCCAGGTGGTTGAGGTACTCCGAGGGTTCGAATCCCCGTCACACCAAACATGCTCGCCCTTTGAGCCGTGGGGGCGATATAACGTGGGGATCAATCCTACTATTCGTTAGTAAAAGAGCAGACCAAGAGTTGGCGGTGGGTGGTGATGACTAGCTTCCTTCCCTCTAGTCTCACACTGTTAAATTAGGGATGGCTAGTGCAGATGGCTCTTATGTAGCTTTGAACAAAATTCAAAACAAAATAAACCATATGTTATAGGACAAGCAAGGAGGTCTGCAGATGGGTATAACTAAGTATGAAGGTTCACAGATGGGTCTATCTAAACTATGGAGACCTGCAAATGATCTTTGTAAATATGAAGGTCCACAGATGGATCTACCTAAATATAAAGGTCTGAAGGTGGATCTATCTAAGTATGGAGGTCCACACATGGATGTATCTAAGTATAGATGTCTGCAGATGGATCCATCTAAGCATGGAAGTTTGTTGATAGATCTACCTAAGTATGGGAGTCTGCAGATTAATTTATCTAAGTATAGAGGTCTATAGGTGGATTTATCTGAGTAAAAAGGTTTGTAAGTGGATCTATCTAAGGATAAAGGTCTATAGGTGGATCTATCTAAATATGGAGGTGTGTGGGTGGATCTCTATAAGTATGGAGGTCTGTAGGTGGATCTCACTAAGTAAAGAGGTCTATAGGTGTAAATATGCTTAAGTACAGGGGTTCGTGAGGTTATCGTTGATTCGTGAAAAAAAAATTCTATAATACCTGAAAGTTAATAGATGTAGTGTCTTAGAATTATATAATATAAGGAAGTTATAAGTTAAATATATATAGTGTCTTAGAATTATATAATATAAGGAAGTTATGAGTTAAATATATATAGTCTTAGAATTATATAATACAAGTAAGTTATGAGTTAATAGATGTAGTGTGTTAGAATTATACAATACAAGTAAGTTATGGGTTAAATATATATAGTGTCTTAGAATTATATAATATAAGTAAGGTACGAGTTAAATAGATATAATGTCTTAGAATTCTATAACACAGGTAAGTTATAAGTTAAAAAGATGTAGTGTCTTAGAATTCTATAACACAGGTAAGTTATAAGTTAAAAAGATGTAGTGTCTTAGAATTATACAGGGTGTTCGGAAAGTCACTGTGCACTTTTGTAATCATATACATATATAAGTGCACAGTGACTTTCCGAACACCCTGTATAACACAAGTAAGTTATGATTTAAACAGATGTAGTGTGTTAGAATTATATAACACAAGTAAGTTATGAGTCAAATAGATATAGTGTCTTTTCTAACCTACTGTTGTTGAGTTATTAGTTAAACAGATGTAATGTCTTTTCTAATTTACCGTTGTGTTAAACCATTACCTGGAACCATAGAAATTTTTTGTTCATTATCTTATTCAAAACCACTCATGCATTTCACTTTGTGAATTATTCTTGTAAGTGAAAATATCCTTTTCCAACACCGAATCGCGAGAAAATTACAGTTATTTTACGCCCTCTGTAACATCGTTCAATTCTAAAGTTAATTTATGCCATAAGAAAAAAACAGAAGCAACGGGTAGGTAGCGCTCTTCTCTTGACTATTTAGTGACGTCATTTCTCTTTAATCATCAAATATGTGACGTTTTTTTAAAGTCATCTACTGACATTGTTTTGTGAATAGTAATTTATATAAATACTAAAAATACGTTTCTCGAGGAAAGCATGCGGTTTAGGAAAAAATCTTTGGAATAACGAAACGGCACTGTAACAGAAAATTAGAAAGTGGATCGTTTCTGTAAACACGTTTTACAAGAGTACAAATATAACCAAAATAAAAATGCTAGCCTAGTTGAAATCCGTCTTACTGATGAGTTGTAAGTTACATTTGATGCGCCAAGCCTAACCAACTGAAAGATGGCTCAAACTGATTTACATAACGTTCTTCGGTTGCTAGGGGACTGAGTTGCGAATGGAAATATATATATATGTCCAGGTATGAGCCACGATATGTCCCTGAACGCATTTCTCAGTTTTAGCTGTGAGAATCTTACAAGTTTGACAAACAATCTCGCTGTTGGATTAAGAATAGCCGCCACTGGTTGCTTTCTCTGTATTCAACAGTTTTAAATCATACATGATTGGTTGTTTCTCTGATTAGCAGTTTTAAATCGTAATACTGATTGGTTGTTTCTCTAATTAGGAGGTTTAAATTATATATGACAATACTTTAACTTCTTAGAAACCTCTCACCTGAATATCTACTCCTGTTTATCAGTGGAAAACATCAAATACTTACTAGTTGGATAGCAAAGACACATTGGGCTAAATGTTGTGTCCACCGTGGGTAATCTAACCTCGGAATTTATCTTAGCATGATCGAAAACTTAACGCTGTCCCATCGAAGGACAAAGTCCAATACTTTATTATATACTTTCCATAACCCTATCTCACCGATACATCGTTTACTGTTCACATTAGTAGAAATTGTACTTCAAATTTAACTTGCATCTTGGTATATTCAACATCGCAAGTGAACTCAATTACTCTCTCATTTTGATTGTAAAAGTTTGAAGGAAACAGGTATATTTATACAAGAGGCCTTGACCAGGATGACTAACGGCGAGTTCAAACAGCAGCGTTAGTCACCTGAAGTTGACCTTTCCAGTTCTGGTTTCGAGTTATTTGATGTTACGGCCAGTTTATAATTTCAAATCAACTAGATGGACTGTGATTCTTAAAAGGGAATCACATTAAAAAAGGCTAGTGTATACATTAAAAAACTTAAATGACATTAAAAAGATTAATGGCCTTTTAAAAACTACAAACATTTCCAAGGTGGACACAGTGTCACCATCACTAAAAACACTGTCTGACGTTATGGATAAACCTTGGGACAGAACGTGTTTTAAATGGTGCCGTCGTTGAGATTCGTAACGACAAGAAAGTAAAATGTGGCTTATTGTGACCTGAGTGTTACACAAACTACACACTGGTGCAACAGTTCCAGATAAAATAAAACGATGAGTTAAAAACTGTGACCAATGTGTATTCTAGTTAGAACAACTTCCTCTTTCAGATCCTTATGGAAGCAAGACAGCCAAAGTCCAATACAGGGTTTTATTTGGAAAAGCTTGTTTTCACGTTGCTCACTCCAAGTCGACTGCCAGCTGGCACGGAACCAAGCCTTGAATACATGACCATAGTCCATGTATGGAAGAGGTACAGTGGTGATAGTGCCAGAGCAGATAGACTTAGCTGCGGTGTCGGCAAGCTCTTTCCCGCGAATACCAAAGTGGCCTGGAATCCAGAAAAACTGGATAGAAGCAGATGTTAAAGAGAAATGGACCAGTCGGTTTTGAATATCGGCGAGAACAGGGTGTGAACCAACGTGAAGCGATTCCAGGGCCAGTAGAGAACTAAGCGAGTCAGTATAAATAGTGCAGTTGGAGTACTGCTTAGCTTCAATATGATCCAAGGCAAGAGAAATGGCGTGCAGTTCAGCAATGAAAGCTATAAAGAGGATTCTGAGCGCAACCACTGAACAACACCAAACCATGGCTGAGCCCACACAGTCATCTGATTTTGAACCATCTGTATACATAGGAGTGGAAGGGTGGTTCGAAAGATGTTCAGCAAATAACAGACAGTATTTCCAATCGGGAGTGTCTGCTTTTCTCAGATGACTTAAAAATAGGTCATATTTGGGGACTGTAAGAAGCCATGGTGGGATGGGCTGACCAGTGGATACAGCAATGTTATCCAAGGACAGACCCAATTCATCCAATGGCACCTGGACGCGAGAACCAAAAGGAGCAATGGCAGATCGTCTGTTCTGAAAAAGTATGGTCAACTAAGGAAGGAAAACACAACCCCAGGTGGGATGCTTTGGTAAGGAACGAAGTTTTGAAGAATAGGGTAAAGACAATTGCAAACGGCGGAGGTGCAAAAAAGGTTCATGAGACTCTATGTATAAGCTCTGAACTGGGGAAGTGCAGAAAGCCTCAGTGCAGAGCCGAAGTCCTTGATGATGAATGGGGTCTAGTATCTTTAAGGCCGATGGTCTGGCAGAGCCATAGACCAGTGATTCATAGTCGAGTTTCGATCAAATAAGAGCACGATACATCTTTAGCATAGAAAGTCGATCTGCTTCCCAAGTGGTGGTAGAGAGGACACGGAGGATGTTCAGTGCTCTTGTACATTTGACCCGTAGTTGCTGGATGTGTGGTATAAAGGTCAGCTTATGGTGAAAGATAAGGCCCAGCAACTTTATCTTAGGGACCACAGGCAACATAACTCACCGATACGGGGTTCAGGATCAGGGTGAATACCCCGTTGGCAGCAAAAGTGCATGCAAATGGGTTTAGAGAGAGGGAAGTTAAAGCCGTTTGCTGTGGTCCACTTCAGTAAATGATTAAGGGCAGTCTGTAGTTGCCACTTAATATACCACATGTTCGACAACTGATATGAAATGTGAAAGTCGTCGACTTAGACCCCGTTTGCAGCAGTAAAATGGCATTAATCTTTATACTGAAAAGTGCGACAGTCAAAACACAGCCCTGAGGGACTCCAAGCTCTTGTAGAAAAGAACAGGAAAGTGTCGAAGCACACGAACTTGGAATCTCCTGTCCATTAAAAATTTGTTAATAAAAATGGGCAAATGGCCATGTAACCCACATATATAAAGGTCTCGCAAAATGCCATACTTCCATGTTGTGTCATAAGCCTTCTTAATGTCAAAGAATATTGATACAAGATGCTGTCATTTGAGAAAGGCCTCTATGATTGACGTTTCAAGTCGATTCAGGTGGTCCATGGTGGAGCACCGTCGTCGGAACCTACACTGGATGGGCTAGAGGAGGCTGTTTGATTCAAGGTACCAAACAAGACGAGCATTCTTTCTAGGGTCTTACAGAGACATTTCGTCAAAGCAATTGGACGGTAGTTTGAAGTAATCTTGGGATTCTTCCCAGGTTTAGAGAAAGGTGGGACAATAGCCTGATGCCAGGTTTCTGGAAAAACATTCTCTTACCAGATCTGTTTAAAAACAATCAGAAGAATAGCAAGAGAAGCAGGAGATAGATGGTGCAGCATGTCATAGTGTACATTATCAGGTCCAACCGATGTACTGCCAGACCAATGAAGAGCCAGTTTGAGTTCCACCAGTGTAAAGAGACGAACGATTATAGTCACATAGACAATGAGCTCGAATGGAAAGAGGTGATCACTCTGTCCCAAGTCTTGATGGCTAAAAAGGTGGAGAAAGAGCAGAAGTGCTAGATACCCAGCAAATGCTTTCACCTAGAGTATCGGCGATGTTCTGGGTGTCAGCTACTTCCTGATCAGCAAAGAACAAGATTGAGAGGGGGACAGAGTGATATTGCCCCCTGACCTTCTGAATCTTGTCCCATATGACTTTGGAACTGGTAGTAGAAGATATGCTGGTTGTGAACTTAATCCAAGATTCCTTCTGGTTTTGACGTCTTACCCACCAGGCATGTGCATGGGCCCACTGGAAAGCGATGCAGTTTGAGAGTGTGGGATATCTACAGAAAGTATCCCAGGCCCGTTTTTGAGCCTTCCATGCCATGTGGCAGGCAGGATTCTACCACAGACGAAGATATAGTGGAAAACGTGTCAAGGTTCTAGGAATATATTGAGCAGCTGCTTGTATAATATAGTCAGTTACTGCTGCAACACAGTCGTCTATTGATGGCTTATAGACGATGGCAGGATCAAGTTCTGCAAGAGCAATGAAAGAGGGCCAGTTTGGCTGATCCAGCTTCCACCCGGGCACGCGGGTCCGTTGGCATCGACCACAGCCAGTCTCTCAAAAGTATAGGAAAATAATAACTGCCTCGTGGATTATTGTCAACCCTCCATGAAAAATGGGAGAATAATGAAGGGGAGCAAATCGAGAGATCAATAGCAGTAAAGGACTGACTAGGTGCATGAAAATAAGTAAAAGAAACAGTATTGAAAAGAAAAAGGTTGTGATCAGAGATCATACATTTTACAGAGCAACCCCTCCTATCAACACCAGCACTTACCCAGAGGGGATGATGTCCATTAAAGTTCCCCAGGATGAAAAGGGGAGACGGCAACTGTTCAACGAAGCATCAAAGTCTGATTGATCATATGTCTCTTTAGGTGACAGGTAGAGAGAACAAACAGTGATGGCATGACCCAAGGAAACACCGTTGGCTACGTCAGTGATGTCGAGAAACCCACTTGTTTGGAAATTTATATGCAAAAACGGCTCGTTTGGGTTGGGGTTGGCTACGGCCTCCAAAGGTGTGTCGAGTAGCAAAGACAGGGTGGGCACATGCTGATCAACTAATAGTGCCACCCCTCCATGTACTCGTCTATCACTCAGCCTTTCATTTCTGTACAAAGAAAACCGCCGAAAGGTGACTGTATCGGCAGGTTTCAGAAATGTTTCCTGTAAGGAAAGACATACAGGATAGTAGGAAGCAATCACTGTGTTTATGTCATCCAGATTAGAATGTAAACCTCGACAGTTCCATTGTATCAAGGTGGCCACTTTTAATGACGGGTAGGCGAAGTGGCTGGAGAACCCTTCTGTTTACGACCACGTCTTTTTTCCTTACTGTCCTTATTCGGAGGAGGTCTATCGACCTCCATGGATCCTGCCCTGGGTCTGTTGGGCAGGTGTTTGCTGTTGGAAGGGAATTCCAGTGACTGAGGATGCGAACTAATGATCATTTTGTATCTTGGGGTGAGAGAAGAAGATGGATCCAAGGAAATGCCTGTACCCAAAACCAAAGGAAATGGATCTTGGGGGTTTGCTGGAATGTATGTAAGGGATAGAGATAGGTGTATAAGTTGATTCATCTCACCTTTTTAACCATGGAGGTCAAAAGACTTTTCATTTGGTTTGAGAACAGTTCTTTTGGAGGCACAGAGAGATCTGTCTGCACTCCCATTGTAGTAGTGGAACGAAGTGCAGCAGCATACGTCTCAGATGAAGTGGTGGACAGCAATTTCCAAGCCTCAGGATAAGTAATGTTATGCATTACCTCCCAGGGAGGTCCCCTCACCACGTACAGGAATCCACACTGAGAGGAACTATCAGAACCTTCCCAGGGAGGTCCCCTCACCACGTACAGGAATCCACACTGAGGGGAACTATCAGAACCTTCCCAGGAAGGTCCCCTCAACACGTACAGGAATCCACACTGAGGGGAATATTAGAACCTTCCCACGGAGGTCCCCTCACCACGTACAGGAATCCACACTGAGGGGAACTATCAGTACCTTCCGTGGGAGATCCCCTCACCAAGTACAGGAATCTAACTGCTAGTTATTACCTGTATACAAATATTAAGTAGGTAGACGTTTGACTAGCAAATTCGGTCAGGTGTTCACGTATACCGTAGAAACTTATGTAATAAACCATTTGGTGTTAACCCTATAAAGAGAGTAACAAGGTATTACCTTGAAACTGTTACACCTTCTGTTAACATTAGGAACAAAACCCGGTGTCCCAGTTTCACTACATCCCCCTGGTGTTGAACTTCAACATCAAGCAAAAGCAAATTTGTATTTCAGTACATTTTATAGTTATTGAATTTCGTACACCAGGATGTGCTGTCCAGAAAGTAGCGCAGCAGATGAGTTCAAGATAGTTTAAATTTGAAGGCTCCAGGAGTGCCAAATGTTTTATTTTTTCGACAAAATTTATAATCAAAGTGGTTGAAACTTTGTTTATCATTCATTTTCTAATTCGCTTATAAAATAATGGAAAATGTATTTACTTTGTCCCGGTAAATAAATGTAAGTAATTCTACCTAATGTCCATTTTACAAACTGACCAGTCTTATGACCATAACCTTCAAAGACGTTCTAAGCATGCGTACTTCGACTAAAGAATTTCCTGTTTTAAGGTGTACATTAAAACATGTAATAAGGACAATTATTACAAGGCTGAGCCCTGGGATTCCTTGTTGCAAACTCTGAGTTGATGTTGTTTGTACAGCTGTCAGTGTATCCAGAGTCAATGTTCTTTACTAATACAACAGAGAATATCTGTTTTTAGGTAGCTTGTTTTCAAACGTTCATATGAACCTTCATTCAGTAGCACACCTAATGAAACAAAAGTGAAACCAAATATATACTTATAGTAGGCCTCATCGCGTTACTTTAAGTCGTTGACCATTAGTGTTAGTAATGTAACAATTGATAGTTCTACCTAAGAATCGTTAACCGCTTAAGTTAAAATGTTATAACTTTTCCTTCACTGAAAGTACTTATTATTAGGTAAATCACTGTCACGAAAGACGCCACCGTTGAAGAGAATCCACCGACGGTGTGTTGACAGAAACTGCTCCTGGTTGAGCAGTGAAATAAATGATACAATAAGATATTCGAAACGGATGAAATATTGTCAAGTAGAATGACGTAGTAAGTGTCTTCTTTACAATTTTGATGCCTTCCGTTTGTCATAAAACAACTCATCAGTTTATATACAACCATTCTTGTAAAAACTTGTGATCCAATTCCTATCAGTTGAAGCTTTTAGAAAATTGATCTAAATCGCTGGCAGAGACGAGGATTTGTGAACTCTGACCTTATTGTGCTTCAAAAAGATATATAAGTGAACACACACACACATGTATATGTGCAGAGAGAGTATGAACCCATCTTTAAATTCTTAAATATTCAACAGACGACCTGATGAACAATGTTTAAAGAAGTTCAGATATATGTGACAATGTTTGTTTTTGAATTTCGCGCAAAGCTACACGAGGGCTATCTGCGCCAGCCATCCCTAATTTTGCAGTGTAAGACTAGAAGGAAAGCAGCTAGCCATCACCACCCCCCACCAACTCTTGGGTTACTCTTTTACCAACGAATAGTGAGATTGACCGTCACATTATAACTCCCCCACGGCTGAAAAGGCGAGCATGTTTGGTGCGCGGGGATTCGAACCCTTGACCCTCAGATTACGAGTCGCACGCCTTAACCCACCTAACCATGCCGGGCATAATTAACCCACCTGGCCATGACGGACATAAGATAATCCACCTGACCATGCCGGACATAATTAAATGTTTAACCTTTTTCTGCAACCTGTAATTCAACTACGGAAAAAGGTATTTTCGCATAAAAAACACCTCGATCCAAAAGCCATCTTGTGGTGAATTTTATGAACTAAACACAGGATTTCCTTCTTCCATTCTTCGAAACAAAATAGTGATAAAATATTCAGTGGAACAATAATTGATTTTTGGAATTATTAATTTATTTTAAATATGTTGTTCAAATAAACAAAATATTATAATTCTCCTAAAAGTTAAGAAAACAGAGTACTGGTAAGATATTTCGCGTTTGTGGATGAACATCGTAAACATTTCACTTTTTTTTTCACGGCTCAAGCCTCAAATTATCAACTTGTGTTGATATCAGTTACCACCGGTTTGGTCCCTATATTGCCTCATACGGAGTAAATTTATGTTTTCCTGGTTGACACATTTTCCTTTAGAATAAAGCCACACTGAGCTATATATCCACCGCGGGAATCGAGTCCCGGATTTTAGAGTTTTACGTTCGTAAACGTACTGGAAAACTGTACTTTTTGTGTGAAAACTGAATAATAAAGAAAGACAATTGGAGAAATTACGTATTTTCCACGTAAAATAAACAGGAAAACCACGTCATTAATTAGTAATATTAATCCACAGTTTAATTATTTTATGTATTTGTCTTATTTGCCTTAAAAGATTCGTCTGCTGAATAATAAATTTGTAGCATCAATGATACATACAATTCGTACATAAATACTGGTTCGATTTGGTGAACAAGTTGAAACACAATTTACATAAAACACTTCTGTGAATGGTGGATCTAGTTTTTAAAGCGGAAGCATTCGTGCACTCGCAGATTTTTGTGTTGGTTGTTTAGGTTTAAAACTATGTAAACGGTTTATATTTTACATTCAATTCTGGTAATAATTCCTCTTAACTTTGTTTCAAAGAAGATACCGTAAACGTAAATACTATTTTACAATATTTAAAAACAATTGTTTTCAGTGATGATTAGCATATTTGGCCGTTGGAAACAAAACTGATAGGAAGTTAAAAAAGGTCTATTTCCACATGTCACACCGTGCAACACTAAATAAAATCTTTACTTCGAATAACGTTTAGTTCCAAAGTTTTCCGAAATTCTATTTGATGAGTCAGATATTCAAACGCGGTATTGAGGGGGTTTAAAGTACTTCATCTGAAAAATGGTAAGACTTGTCCTTGACTGAAAACAGTGGTCTCTTTCCAGTGACATAAGACTGGTAGAGATTCTGGGTCACCTACTTATTCTTGAAGTTACGTGAAACCAAGAGAAAAGTGAGAAAAAACTTGTACTTTATTTAAAAGTTGTAAGTTTACAAAGTTTCACTTAATAAAGCCATTCTTTCTGTAGTAAAACTAGGCTACCAAACAAAGTTGGAACGGTGTCAGTGACAGCATACTGTTTAACTTTCTTAGGTCACTCTTATACAATGTAGCCCCCTACCCAAGAAGAACTACTTTGTTAAAAAGTAAAAAAAACTGGGAAAATGAAATCATGAGTACTTACCCTTAAATACAAACAAACTTTGTAAAGCTTTAGATAATTTGGAGGTTAAAACTTTATTTCTTTAAATACGAAAATAAACCACAGCCATTTAAAAAATAAACGAACTACACATTATTATAGTAAAGGTAAACTCACGCAAGAAATACACGAAAAAATAACATTAAACGTAGGCTCACGCCAGAAATACACGAATAAAATAACATTAAATGTACACTCGCGCCAGAAATACACGAACAAAATAACATTACAATAAACGTACACTTATGCCAGAAATACAGGAAAAAATAACATTAAACGTAAACTGATAGTCGTTATTGTAAACAGCATCTCAATACTAAAATAAAGAAAACAACAACAACAACGCCACCTATATACCAAAGACAGTAGTTGCTGTACACAGAACCGTAAAACTAAAACAAACCAATAATGTGATATTTATACCAATAGGAATCTTACAGTATGTGATTACTTGGACCACAATAAAACATAAACAACACAGATAGATGAATTAAACAACTACGTTTCTACCAATCTTCTAAACTGGGTCAACTATTGTATTAAGTTGCTTATCAGGCGTAATTTATTTCTGAATACACATGTATGTAGTTAACAACTTTTAAGTTCGTTCGAAAACCATTCACAGTTAGTTAAACAGTAAAAAAGGAAGGAACATATCAAGTGTAAACAAACCAACTGTTAACATTAGCCCTAAATTTTTTTCGAAGGTAAATTACCATTATTATTGAAATAATTAATGTTTAATATTTCATACGAAACTATCAGTTAAAAACGTAAACAAATTTTAATGAAATCGAATTTGTTTTACTGGCACCTTTCAAGGTTTTATGCATTTATCCACGAGTACATATATATATAAACTCTCGGGCCTTTTCTCTGTCCATTGACACGAAATGTCTGGTTAATCCAGACAATTGGAAACAGGACATTCTGAAGTTTCAATCAGAGCACAGAAGAAATTCTGTAAACTTAGAAACTTGATCCTATAATATTGATACTGAACTACATGCACAACTTGTATTTTAACCTACTTCCTAATATGTTGTCTAAAAAATGTGGGTCAGTGAGACACCGAATTGAGCTGGCTGACCTGCACTGACCAAGGTCACCTTACTGTAGGGGTGAGTGGGTCGAGGTCTACATCTTTTGTTCAGTTTCCGTTACGATTCTCACAAATGTTGTTTCAGAATAGACATTCTTATTTTCAGGCCACTTGTAAAAAATAAGAGGGCTTGGTTGCTTAGGTAACCGTAGGTCACACGAGGATACAAATTATTATAAAAATGTTACAAATACAAATTAGTTTAAGGCTTACGTAATCACCTTGCTAGGCCTATCTTTGCTTCGTAATGTGGAGCATGTCACACCCTCGAAATATTTCGTCTCTTCAAAACTTATTATCATCAAAGTGATTACAGTTCAAATACGCTGTTTGTTGTGGTACTGGGTGCAGTGGTTTACAGGTATTATGTAAACACGTTTGTACAATAAATAAAACGTTGTTGGAACACACTGAAGTGTGCACGTGGATACAAATGACCTGCAGAATCACTAAAATATTTTCGTCAAGGACTCTTTAACTTTTGGATTTCTTTACTCGCTGCTAACTTCTGGAATGGTATTAATACACCACGTGTCTTCTAAACCATTAGGACAAGTGACATAGGGAGATTGGCGTTATGGTACATATCAGGTTTGGTGAGAAATTCGGTCCAACTGTAAAAACGCAAAAAGAATGTTGACTAAAATGATAAATAAATATTTCCTCCAGGAGAAGCAACGGAATAGTAAAGGTTTGTTAAAAACCCTACATGACTATAACATGTCAAGCAGTACTTGGCAAGGCGTGTAGTTTATTCACGTTTGGAATGCTAATGTTTTTTGTTTAGTTTTTTTTTTGTCAACATAACTTGCGCCAGGCCCGGTATGACCAGGTAGTTAAGGCACTCGACTTGTAATGGATTGAGCGAAACGCGTCGTTGACGATGGATATGGAGGACTTATTGTGGTTGGAATACTATTACTGTATACTCTTTTAAATATTGAAATTCCCTAAGAGGCAAGATAAAAAAATGTAATGTTGAAAGAATATAATAGGCATAATGGTAATGTATAATAAACAGTATAATTATAAATAAACTTTGTTTTAATTATAATTAAAGCCTCAACACAATGCCTTAGTCCATTTAACAATTCTAACCATCTTAGAACTGTTACTTACATTAATATTCCACAGACAAAATACATTTTAATATTTTATATCATTTGAAAATTAATTAAAAAATAAGATCCACGCCGAAGTAGATCAGCGGTAACTTTATGAATTTTCAGTGGTTAAATCCAAGGTTCGATTCCACGTGGTGGATTGATTAAGACAGTCCACTGTGTTGCTTGGTATCAGATTTCAGGTTTTCCACCTACCCTTAGGACCTTATCACTTTTAACTTCGTGATCGTGAGAACAAATAACCATTAATATTTTAAAATATCCCTTAATATGATTGGTTGAAAAACCGTGGTTCTGATTCACACCTCTATTCAGTCCTCTATTATATATTTTCTCCCTTCAAACAGAAAGAAAATAATATTTTTATCACTGTTTTGACTATAAAATCCACTTAATTTAAAACAGACGAGAGATCATTGCTTTGATGTGATATAAGTGTTTAAAACCTGCCCAGAAATATAAGATCTTCCAGAATCTGGAACAGCTATTATACTGACCAAGGAAAATAACTCCATCCTTAGGACTTGTCTGGAGACATCGCGGTGTCTTTAAGTAGCACAGACATCCGTGATGACGAAAAAACCCACTTGGAAAGAAAAATATATATGTAAAACGGCTGGTATGGATAGAGAAAGCTCTATGTAGAGAGCGAACAACGTTTGACCTTGTTCGGTCATCGTGAACCTGACGATAACAGAACAAGGTCGAAACGTTGTTCGCTTCTCTACATAGAGCTTTCTCTATCCACACTAGCCATTTTTACTTATATAGCACAGACATTATTCCGAAGAGAAGGAGGAGTCAGCTTTTCCATCTGAGAGATGCAAACCATGAATCTGCAGATTCTCTGTTCCAAATTAATCCATTAATCACTAAACAACGCCTTACGAAAGCTATTTATTCGCTGATCACCTCAAGAGTATGTGTGTGTCTTCTCTTATACGTTGTTTTAATCCCAGTCACATCACCAGTATTAACATAGTGTGGTCCCGGGAACCACTGTCTCCTGCTATGTACTATAGGAAACATACAGGCCGTCTGTCTGGTTTAGGTCCTATTACACACTGTGAGCATATAACCCAGTTTTACTAGCACTGATTTTCTACACACAACTACGGTTTCTCTTATTACTCATTTCCTGCGTAATAACAGGAAGGAATAAAACAGTCTAATATTTATCGTAAACTTGGATTAGACTACATTAACATTAAATAATATACACATATATCATTATTGTCTACAGATATAAACTATACATTTCAACATGAATACAGATGCATGAGGAATTCATATATTTTAATATTTTCAATGTGAAAAAGTCGTCATATCTTGACAAATCATAGGCGAGGGGAACTAGGGGGAGTCGGTCTGTTAACAAAACATGATTTACATATCTTAGGAACTGCTCTCCCCCCTAAAGTCTATACACGCCCCATTTTCATGGAATCATACCCACTTTTCCCCAAATTATTGCGATGTTCAGGTCTCGTATACATTTGCCCCAACCTCCAGTTAGGTTTTGCTTACGCCATCTGTGGCGCAAATTAGAACTATCCAGTTTGTAAAATATGGTGTTTTTGTAAGCTATTAATTAATACCGAAATTTATAACTACAACGAGCATACAACATAAGAAACCTCACGATTTCTGTAAACAGTACAATGACTACACAACATGAGAAACCTCACTATTTCTATAAACAGTACAATGACGACACACGATGAGACCTTATCGCTTCTGTAAACAGTACAAAGACTACACACGATGACACCTCATCACTTCTGTAAACAGTACAATGACTACACAACATCAGACACCTTATAATTTATGTAAACAGTACAATGACTACACAACATCAGACACCTTATCATTTATGTAAACAGTACAATGACTACACAACATCAGACACCTTATCATTTCTGTAGACAGTACAAACACTACACACGATGATTTATCACTTCTACATACTATTTTATTTCGTTCTAAGTTCTTTTAATGGTCTGAAGGCCAGTTTAGCGACAATATAAAATGCCATTTTCGTTGTTTATAGCAGACGTTAACCTAGTATAAGGCTTAGCCAACACACACAGAATTACGTCGAGGTTTGTAGAATAACGAATAGCCACAGGCACCTAGACGTTCTACATAAAAATCTAAGAACCTCTGGCTGTATCCAACAACACAGTAGAGTAAGTGTGACAGAACAAAATTACTGGAAATAGACTACGGTAGTAATATACTCGTCACCAAACTAGTGACGTAAACGTTAAAAATAAACTACGGTGGTAATATACTCGCCACCAAACTAGTGACGTAAACGTTAAAAATAAACTACGGTGGTAATATACTCGTCACCAAACTAGTGACGTAAACGTTAAAAATAAACTACGGTGGTAATATACTCGTCACCAAACTAGTAACGTAAACGTTAAAAATAAACTACGGTGGTAATATACTCGCCACCAAACTAGTGACGTAAACGTTAAAAATAAACTACGGTGGTAATATACTCGTCACCAAACTATTAACGTAAACGTTAAAAATAAACTACGGTGATAATATACTCGTCACCAAACTATTAACGTAAACGTTAAAATAAACTACGGTGATAATATACTCGTCACCAAACTAGTGACGTAAACGTTAAAAACAAATCCAAAATAATATATGCTTTGACATTTCTTAAGGTACATAGCTGGAATGAAACAGGGTTTTGAGTTAATAAAAAAATCCCCTTGAGCGAATAAGTCTACATAGAGGGGTTTATATTTAGATTTGTTTTTTACGTTTTATTAACCTCAAAATTTAAAATTTTCTCTTAGTTTATTTTCAGATTTTCAAATGATAAAACTTTTAAGAACCTGTGATGGAAAAAAGGTTAACCGAGGTCAGAAGTCATTCGACAACTTTTTCTACAGTCTGCATTTAGTAACCTAATGAAAATCGTGTCAGTAAATCCAAGGTATAATCTGTTTAACAAGATTCGAATTCTGTACTGCGGGTACGCTATAGAAGTGACACTCAATCCTGTCAAAGTGCCGGACAAAACCCTTGTGAGCTGCGAGTGCTGCTGGCCGGCTTCTTTAATACTAGCCATTATCTCAGCATACACCTGAACTCCAAGGATCGTTTAGCTCACGCGCACGGTTCATGTCGAAAATTTCAAATCTAACTTTCCTTCATTTGATGTCGCAAGAAAAAGTTACATTTCTGAAAGTTTCAGCGAAAATGGTACTCTGGTTTATCTGCATTTTGTACAGACCAATAGAACAGGTTTCTCTCTGACAGAGAGGTGTCCTGTCCGCATAATAACTATTTGACCTTCCGTTTATAATCAGTTCTACAATACACTGATTATTTTAATAACTTCCCTTTATAATCAGTTCTAAATTACACTGCTTCTTTTCAAAGCTTCAGTTTCTAATCAGTTCTACGGTACGATGCTTCGTTAATAACTCCGTTTATAATAAGTTCTACATTACGCTGCTTCTTTTAATAACTTCCGTTTATAATCAGTTCGCTGCTTCTTTTAACAACTTCCGTTTATAATAAGTTCTACAGTTCGCTGCTTCTTTTAATAACTTCCGTTTAGAATCAGTTCTACCCTACACTGCTTCTTTTAATAACTTCCGTTTATAATCAGTTCTACACTTCACTGCTTCTTTTAATAACTTCCAATTATAATCAGTTCTACACTACACTGCTTCTTTTACTAACTTCCGTTTATAATCAGTTTGCTGCTTCTTTTAATAACTTCCGTTTATAATAAGTTCTACAGTTCGCTGCTTCTTTTAATAACTTCCGTTTATAATCAGTTCTACACTTCACTGCTTCTTTTAATAACTTCCGTTTATAATCAGTTCTACACTTCACTGCTTCTTTTAATAACTTCCGATTATAATCAGTTCTACACTACACTGCTTCTTTTAGTAACTTCCGTTTATAATCAGTTCTACAGTACGCTGCTTCTCTTAATAACTTCTGTTTATAATCAGTTCTACAGTACAATACTTCATTTAATAACTTCCGTTAATAATCAGTTCTACACTACACTGCTTCTTTTACTAACTTCCGTTTATAATCAGTTCTACAGTACGCTGCTTATCTTTATAATCTTCTGTTTATAATCAGTTCTACAGTACGATGCTTCATTTAATAACTTCCGTTTATAATCAGTTCTACAGTACGCTGCTTCTCTTAATAACTTCTGTTTATAATCAGTTCTACATCACACTGCTTCTTTTAATAACTTCTGTTTATAATCAGTTCTACACTACACTGCTTCTTTTAATAACTTCCGTTTATAATCAGTTCTACACTTCACTGCTTCTTTTAATAACTTCCGATTATAATTAGTTCTACACTACACTGCTTCTTTTAGTAACTTCCGTTTATAATCAGTTTGCTGCTTCTTTTAATAACTTCCGTTTATAATAAGTTCTACAGTTCGCTGCTTCATTTAATAACTTCCGTTAATAATCAGTTCTACATCACACTGCTTCTTTTAGTAACTTCCGTTTATAATCAGTTTGCTGCTTCTTTTAATAACTTCCGTTTATAATAAGTTCTACAGTTCGCTGCTTCATTTAATAACTTCCGTTAATAATCAGTTCTACATCACACTGCTTCTTTTAATAACTTCCGTTTATAAGTTCTACAGTTCGCTGCTTCTTTTAATAACTTCCGTTTATAATCAGTTCTACACTTCACTGCTTCTTTTAATAACTTCCGTTTATAATCAGTTCTACACTTCACTGCTTCTTTTAATAAATTCCGATTATAATCAGTTCTACACTACACTGCTTCTTTTAGTAACTTCCGTTTATAATCAGTTCTACAGTACGCTGCTTCTCTTAATACCTTCTGTTTATAATCAGTTCTACAGTACAATACTTCATTTAATAACTTCCGTTAATAATCAGTTCTACACTACACTGCTTCTTTTACTAACTTCCGTTTATAATCAGTTCTACAGTACGCTGCTTATCTTTATAATCTTCTGTTTATAATCAGTTCTACAGTACGATGCTTCATTTAATAACTTCCGTTAATAATCAGTTCTACATCACACTGCTTCTTTTAATAACTTCTGTTTATAATCAGTTCTACAGTACGCTGCTTCTTTTAATAACTTTTGTTAATAATCAGTTCTACAGTTCGCTGCTTCTTTTACTAACTTCCGTTTGTAATCAGTTCTACAGTACGCTGCTTCTCTTAATAACTTCTGTTTATAATCAGTTCTACATCACACTGCTTCTTTTAATAACTTCTGTTTATAATCAGTTCTACACTACACTGCTTCTTTTAATAACTTCCGATTATAATCAGTTCTACACTACACTGCTTCTTTTAGTAACTTCCGTTTATAATCAGTTTGCTGCTTCTTTTAATAACTTCCGTTTATAATAAGTTCTACAGTTCGCTGCTTCATTTAATAACTTCCGTTAATAATCAGTTCTACATCACACTGCTTCTTTTAATAACTTCCGTTTATAAGTTCTACAGTACGCTGCTTTTTTTAATAACTTCCGTTTATAATAAGTTCTACAGTACGCTGCTTCTTTTAATAACTTCCGTTTATAATCAGTTCTACAGTACGCTGCTTCTTTTAATAACTTGCATTGATAATAAATTCTACAGTACGCTGCTTTTTTTAATAACTTTCGTTTATGCTCAGTTCCACAGTACGCTGCTTCATTTAATAACTTCCATTTATAATAAGTTCTACAGTACGCTGCTTCTTTTAATAACTTCCGTTAATAATCAGTTCGCTGCTTCTTTTAATAACTTTCGTTTATGCTCAGTTCCACAGTACGCTGCTTCTTTTAATGACTTCCGTTTATAATCAGTTCTACACTTCACTGCTTCTTTTAATAACTTCCGTTTATAATCAGTTCTACACTTCACTGCTTCTTTTAATAAATTCCGATTATAATCAGTTCTACACTACACTGCTTCTTTTAGTAACTTCCGTTTATAATCAGTTCTACAGTACGCTGCTTCTCTTAATACCTTCTGTTTATAATCAGTTCTACAGTACAATGCTTCATTTAATAACTTCCGTTAATAATCAGTTCTACACTACACTGCTTCTTTTACTAACTTCCGTTTATAATCAGTTCTACAGTACGCTGCTTATCTTTATAATCTTCTGTTTATAATCAGTTCTACAGTACGATGCTTCATTTAATAACTTCCGTTAATAATCAGTTCTACATCACACTGCTTCTTTTAATAACTTCTGTTTATAATCAGTTCTACAGTACGCTGCTTCTTTTAATAACTTTTGTTAATAATCAGTTCTACAGTTCGCTGCTTCTTTTACTAACTTCCGTTTGTAATCAGTTCTACAGTACGCTGCTTCTCTTAATAACTTCTGTTTATAATCAGTTCTACACTACACTGCTTCTTTTAATAACTTCCGATTATAATCAGTTCTACACTACACTGCTTCTTTTAGTAACTTCCGTTTATAATCAGTTTGCTGCTTCTTTTAATAACTTCCGTTTATAATAAGTTCTACAGTTCGCTGCTTCATTTAATAACTTCCGTTAATAATCAGTTCTACATCACACTGCTTCTTTTAATAACTTCCGTTTATAAGTTCTACAGTACGCTGCTTTTTTTAATAACTTCCGTTTATAATAAGTTCTACAGTACGCTGCTTCTTTTAATAACTTCCGTTTATAATCAGTTCTACAGTACGCTGCTTCTTTTAATAACTTGCATTGATAATAAATTCTACAGTACGCTGCTTTTTTTAATAACTTTCGTTTATGCTCAGTTCCACAGTACGCTGCTTCATTTAATAACTTCCATTTATAATAAGTTCTACAGTACGCTGCTTCTTTTAATAACTTCCGTTAATAATCAGTTCGCTGCTTCTTTTAATAACTTTCGTTTATGCTCAGTTCCACAGTACGCTGCTTCTTTTAATGACTTCCATTTATAATAAGTTCTACAGTACGCTGCTTCTTTTAATAACTTCCGTTAATAATCAGTTCGCTGCTTCTTTTAATAACTTCCGTTTATAATAAGTTCTACACTACACTGCTTCTTTTAATAACTTCCGTTAATAATCAGTTCTACAGTACGCTGCTTCTCTTAATAACTTCTGTTTATAATCAGTTCTACAGTACGATGCTTCATTTAATAACTTCCGTTAATAATCAGTTCTACATTCACACTGCTTCTTTTAATAAATTCCGTTTATAATCAGTTCTACAGTACGCTGCTTCTCTTAATAATCTTTTGTTTATAATCAGTTCTACAGTACGATGCTTCATTTAATAACTTCCGTTAATAATCAGTTCTACATCACACTGCTTCTTTTAATAACTTCCGTTAATAATCAGTTCTACAGTTCGCTGCTTCTTTTAATAACTTCCGTTTATAGTAAGTTCTACAGTTCGCTGCTTCTTTTAATAACTTCCGTTTATAAGTTCTACAGTACGCTGCTTTTTTTAATAATTTCCGTTTATAATAAGTTCTACAGTACGCTGCTTTTTTTAATAATTTCCGTTTATAATAAGTTCTACAGTACGCTGCTTCTTTTAATAACTTCCGTTTATAATCAGTTCTACAGTACGCTGCTTCTCTTAATAACTTCCGTTTATAATCAGTTCTACAGTACAATACTTCATTTAATAACTTCCGTTAATAATCAGTTCTACATCACACTGCTTCTTTTAATAACTTCCGTTTATAAGTTCTACAGTACGCTGCTTTTTTTAATAACTTCCGTTTATAATAAGTTCTACAGTACGCTGCTTCTTTTAATAACTTCCGTTTATAATCAGTTCTACAGTACGCTGCTTCTTTTAATAACTTGCATTGATAATAAATTCTACAGTACGCTGCTTTTTTTAATAACTTTCGTTTATGCTCAGTTCCACAGTACGCTGCTTCTTTTAATAACTTCCATTTATAATAAGTTCTACAGTACGCTGCTTCTTTTAATAACTTCCGTTAATAATCAGTTCGCTGCTTCTCTTAATAATCTTTTGTTTATAATCAGTTCTACAGTACGATGCTTCATTTAATAACTTCCGTTAATAATCAGTTCTACATCACACTGCTTCTTTTAATAACTTCCGTTAATAATCAGTTCTACAGTTCGCTGCTTCTTTTAATAACTTCCGTTTATAGTAAGTTCTACAGTTCGCTGCTTCTTTTAATAACTTCCGTTTATAAGTTCTACAGTACGCTGCTTTTTTTAATAATTTCCGTTTATAATAAGTTCTACATCACACTGCTTCTTTTAATAACTTCTGTTTATAATCAGTTCTACAGTACGCTGCTTCTTTTAATAACTTCCGTTGATAATCAGTTCTACAGTTCGCTGCTTCTTTTAATAACTTACGTTTATAGTAAGTTCTACAGTTCGCTGCTTTTTTTAATAACTTCCGTTTATAAGTTCTACAGTACGCTGCTTTTTTTAATAATTTCCGTTTATAATAAGTTCTACAGTTCGCTGCTTCTTTTAATAACTTCCGTTTATAATCAGTTCTACAGTACGCTGCTTCTTTTAATAACTTGCATTGATAATAAATTCTACAGTACGCTGCTTTTTTTAATAACTTCCGTTTATGCTCAGTTCCACAGTACGCTGCTTCTTTTAATAACTTCCATTTATAATAAGTTCTACAGTACGCTGCTTCTTTTAATAACTTCCGTTTATAAGTTCTACAGTACGCTGCTTTTTTTAATAACTTCCGTTTATAATAAGTTCTACAGTACGCTGCTTCTTTTAATAACTTCCGTTTATAATCAGTTCTACAGTACGCTGCTTCTTTTAATAACTTGCATTGATAATAAATTCTACAGTACGCTGCTTTTTTTAATAACTTTCGTTTATGTTCAGTTCCACAGTACGCTGCTTCTTTTAATAACTTCCATTTATAATAAGTTCTACAGTACGCTGCTTCTTTTAATAACTTCCGTTTAAAAGTCGTACAGCACGCTGCTTCTTTTAATAACTTCCGTTTATACTCAGTTCCACAGTACGATGATTCTTTTAATATCTTCCATTTATAATCAGTTCTACAGTACGCTGCTTCTTTTAATAACTTTTGTTAATAATCAGTTCTACAGTTCGCTGCTTCTTTTACTAACTTCCGTTTATAATCAGTTCTACAGTACGCTGCTTCTCTTAATAACTTCTGTTTATAATCAGTTCTACATCACACTGCTTCTTTTAATAACTTCTGTTTATAATCAGTTCTACACTACACTGCTTCTTTTAATAACTTCCGTTTATAATCAGTTCTACACTACACTGCTTCTTTTAATAACTTCCGTTTATAATCAGTTCTACACTTCACTGCTTCTTTTAATAACTTCCGATTATAATCAGTTCTACACTACACTGCTTCTTTTAGTAACTTCCGTTTATAATCAGTTTGCTGCTTCTTTTAATAACTTCCGTTTATAATAAGTTCTACAGTACGCTGCATTTAATAACTTTTTAATAACTTCCTTTTTATAATAAGTTCTACAGTACGCTGCTTTTTTTAATAACTTCCGTTTATAAAGTTCTACAGTACGCTGCTTCTTTTAATAACTTCCGTTTATAATCAGTTCTACAGTACGCTGCTTTTTTTAATAACTTTCGTTTATAATAAGTTCTACAGTACGCTGCTTCTTTTAATAACTTCCATTTATAATAAGTTCTACAGTACGCTGCTTCTTTTAATAACTTCCGTTAATAATCAGTTCGCTGCTTCTTTTAATAACTTTCGTTTATGCTCAGTTCCACAGTACGCTGCTTCTTTTAATAACTTCCATTTATAATAAGTTCTACAGTACGCTGCTTCTTTTAATAACTTCCGTTAATAATCAGTTCGCTGCTTCTTTTAATAACTTCCGTTTATAATAAGTTCTACACTACACTGCTTCTTTTAATAACTTCCGTTAATAATCAGTTCTACAGTACGCTGCTTCTCTTAATAACTTCTGTTTATAATCAGTTCTACAGTACGATGCTTCATTTAATAACTTCCGTTAATAATCAGTTCTACATTCACACTGCTTCTTTTAATAAATTCCGTTTATAATCAGTTCTACAGTACGCTGCTTCTCTTAATAATCTTTTGTTTATAATCAGTTCTACAGTACGATGCTTCATTTAATAACTTCCGTTAATAATCAGTTCTACATCACACTGCTTCTTTTAATAACTTCCGTTAATAATCAGTTCCACAGTACGCTGCTTCTTTTAATAACTTCCTTTATAATAAGTTCTACAGTACGCTGCTTCTTTTTAACTTCCGTTAATAAGTTCTACAGTTACGCTGCTTCTTTTAATAACTTCCATTTATAATAAGTTCTACAGTACGCTGCTTCTTTTAATAACTTCCGTTAATAATCAGTTCGCTGCTTCTTTTAATAACTTCCGTTTATAATAAGTTCTACACTACACTGCTTCTTTTAATAACTTCCGTTAATAATCAGTTCTACAGTACGCTGCTTCTCTTAATAACTTCTGTTTATAATCAGTTCTACAGTACGATGCTTCATTTAATAACTTCCGTTAATAATCAGTTCTACATTCACACTGCTTCTTTTAATAAATTCCGTTTATAATCAGTTCTACAGTACGCTGCTTCTCTTAATAATCTTTTGTTTATAATCAGTTCTACAGTACGATGCTTCATTTAATAACTTCCGTTAATAATCAGTTCTACATCACACTGCTTCTTTTAATAACTTCCGTTAATAATCAGTTCTACAGTTCGCTGCTTCTTTTAATAACTTCCGTTTATAGTAAGTTCTACAGTTCGCTGCTTCTTTTAATAACTTCCGTTTATAAGTTCTACAGTACGCTGCTTTTTTTAATAATTTCCGTTTATAATAAGTTCTACAGTACGCTGCTTCTTTTAATAACTTCCGTTTATAATCAGTTCTACAGTACGCTGCTTCTCTTAATAACTTCCGTTTATAATCAGTTCTACAGTACAATACTTCATTTAATAACTTCCGTTAATAATCAGTTCTACATCACACTGCTTCTTTTAATAACTTCCGTTTATAAGTTCTACAGTACGCTGCTTTTTTTAATAACTTCCGTTTATAATAAGTTCTACAGTACGCTGCTTCTTTTAATAACTTCCGTTTATAATCAGTTCTACAATACACTGATTATTTTAATAACTTCCCTTTATAATCAGTTCTAAATTACACTGCTTCTTTTCAAAGCTTCAGTTTCTAATCAGTTCTACGGTACGATGCTTCGTTAATAACTCCGTTTATAATAAGTTCTACAGTACGCTGCTTCTTTTAATAACTTCCGTTAATAATCAGTTCGCTGCTTCTTTTAATAACTTCCGTTTATAATAAGTTCTACACTACACTGCTTCTTTTAATAACTTCCGTTAATAATCAGTTCTACAGTACGCTGCTTCTCTTAATAACTTCTGTTTATAATCAGTTCTACAGTACGATGCTTCATTTAATAACTTCCGTTAATAATCAGTTCTACATCACACTGCTTCTTTTAATAAATTCCGTTTATAATCAGTTCTACAGTACGCTGCTTGTCTTTATAATCTTCTGTTTATAATCAGTTCTACAGTACGATGCTTCATTTAATAACTTCCGTTAATAATCAGTTCTACATCACACTGCTTCTTTTAATAACTTCTGTTTATAATCAGTTCTACAGTACGCTGCTTCTTTTAATAACTTCCGTTGATAATCAGTTCTACAGTTCGCTGCTTCTTTTAATAACTTACGTTTATAGTAAGTTCTACAGTTCGCTGCTTCTTTTAATAACTTCCGTTTATAAGTTCTACAGTACGCTGCTTTTTTTAATAATTTCCGTTTATAATAAGTTCTACAGTTCGCTGCTTCTTTTAATAACTTCCGTTTATAATCAGTTCTACAGTACGCTGCTTCTTTTAATAACTTGCATTGATAATAAATTCTACAGTACGCTGCTTTTTTTAATAACTTCCGTTTATGCTCAGTTCCACTGTACGCTGCTTCTTTTAATAACTTCCATTTATAATAAGTTCTACAGTACGCTGCTTCTTTTAATAACTTCCGTTTAAAAGTCGTACAGCACGCTGCTTCTTTTAATAACTTCCGTTTATGATAAGTTCTACAGTACGCTGCTTTTTTAATAACTTCCGTTTATACTCAGTTCCACAGTACGATGATTCTTTTAATATCTTCCATTTATAATAAGTTCTACAGTACGCTGCTTCCTTAATAACTTCCGTTTATAGTAAGTTCTACACTACACTCGCTTCTCTTGCTTAACTTATTATCTTATTTCCTTATTTCCAAGGCTAACGGCTTCTCGCTATATCCTTTGTTATCTAAATTACACATTCCTTTCCTATTAACATAATAAAGGTACAGGTGAGATTACTAAATATTCAATTATTGGAGGTTTTATTATTCATACATGTGAATACTCAAAGCATAGAATGTGCCTGTCTGTCTGTTGTCAAGCTGTACAGAATGATATCTCACTGTGTTCACCTGGATCGAATTCGGTTTTCAGTTATAAGCACGTTATATGTCTCACTTTCCGTTGAACCAATGTAGAGGGGAAGATGGAGAAGAGAGGAAAGGAGAACATTGAATACAAACCTAAACTGAAGCACTCAGTTTAATAAACATCCAATTATTTATGTATTTATTAAAGTATTTCTAAAGGCAAGTATGTTTCATATCTGCGAGACCTCAGAGGTTTAGATAAGTTGTTTAGATACAAATTGATTTCTTGTATCCCGATATTTTTCAGGGATATGCTTCAGGTTTATCTATACAGAGGTTGTGTACGTTAAACTGAAATGATATCAGGTTCTCACCACATCGTTACAGTACAGGTCTTCACGTCCGGTCATGTTCTATAAGACTACCGTGTTCTTGAAAACAACCCTTTCGTGTAGTATCCACTGCAATATTCTCTGTCATGTCCGAATCGCACCACTCCTCCGTGCTGTTTTTCATAATTCATTTATTGTACGAAGTCGATGTTTTCCTAGTAACTCTTTCAACAGTTGTATTCTTCAGGTATGTGACGGTTGAACAGATATTTCGTGAAAACAACTTGTGTACATGTCAGTTACTTCACTGTTTCTGACAGAGATTGTTCTCTGTTGAGTTGTTTAAGACAAGTAGATAAGATCTGTCACTGACGTTTGTGCTTCTAGATTCTGACGTGTTAGAAGACACTTACCACAGCTGGGGTTCGGCTTTTGATGGGTCTCTTGTTTTAGACAGTCCTCAGTTTACAAGTAACTTGACCTATATTTTTTATCTCCATCAAGAATAAAAGACATCTAGAAATTATAATTATCCGATCAGAGTTCATGACCTGAGTGTGTGAATAGTTGGCATCGGAAATGTTTCTTTACATATCTTTTCTAAAACCGATCACTTTTCGGTGGCATCACACATCTATAATACGTCAGACAGTCTCAAAATGTAGTTCCGTTCCACCAGCTGTAATTTTTTCACTCCACTCGTTGATACTAAAATCGTGTTAGTATAACGTACACAGCCCTCTGTAGATGTACAGGTCTGATCCTCTGATTCAATTGCTCCTAAACTTGCCTTTAAGAAACAGGTTTATTTCACCTATAAGGGTTACGTAAATAAACTTTATATAGGTTAATAAATGTTTGAGCAAGGCCGTTCAGAAACATTGATATTACTTGACAATGAAATACGTGGACCGGCATGGCCAGGTGGTTGAGGCACTCGATTCGTAATTTTAGGATCGCGGGTTCGAATCTCCATCACACAAAACATGCTCGCCTTTTCAGCCGTGGGGGCGTTATAATGTGACGGTCAATCCCACTATTCGTTGGTACAAGTGTCGCCCAAGAGTTGGTGGTGGGTAGTGATGACAAGCTGCCTTACACTGCTAAATTAGGGACGGCTAGCGCAGATAAATCTCGTGCTCTTTTGCGCGAAATTCGAACCAAACCAATAAAAATATGATTGAACGGTATTTAACACAATTTGGGACTGTCTGCCAACAATCACTACTTCTTACCAAAATCAACGTTCGAAACATTACCTTCTAACCAAAATTGGGACCTCAGGTTTAATGATAGAGATTCTTTTGGAACTTGTGACAGGTATTTAGTCAGAACCCCCATTGGAACTTGTAACAGGCATTTAGTCAGACCTCCATTGGAACTTGTAACAGGTATTTAGTCAGAACCCTCATTGGAACTTGTGACAGGTATTTAGTCAGAACCCCCATTGGAACTTGTAACAGGTATTTAGTCAGAACCCCCATTGGAACTTGTAACAGGTATTTAGTCAGAACCCCATTGGAACTTGTAACAGGTATTTAGTGAGATCCCCATTGGAACTAGTAACAGGTATTTAGTCAGACCCCCCATTGTAACTTGTAACAGGTATTTAGTCAGATCCCCCATTGTAACTTGTAACAGGTATTCAGTCAGAACCCCCATTGTAACTTGTAACAGGTATTTTGTCAGACCTCCGTTGGAACTTGTAACAGGTATTTAGTTAGACCCCCATTGTAACTTGTAACAGGTATTTAGTGAGACCCCCTCATTGGAACTTATAACAGGTATTTAGTCAGAACCCCCATTGCAACTTGTAACAGGTATTTAGTGAGACCCCCCTCATTGGAATTTGTAACAGGTATTTAGTGAGACCCCCCATTGGAACTTGTAACAGGTATTTAGTGAGACCCCCCATTGGAACTTGTAACAGGTATTTAGTCAGAACCCCATTGGAACTTGTAACAAGTATTTAGTCAGACCCCCCATTGGAATTTGTAACAGGTATTTAGTGAGACCCCCTCATTGGAACTTGTAACAGGTATTTTGTCAGACTTCCATTGGAACTTGTAACAGGTATTTAGTCAGACCACCCAATGTATCCCCCTCTTCTTTTTTCATTTTTCAGCTTAATCTAGTTTATTTGTGTTATGTTAAATAACACTACACAATGGCCTGTTAGTGCTGTGCCCTTCACAGGTATCGAATTCAGAGTATAAGCGTTATAATTCTATATACTAACTTTCCATTGAGCCACTGGAGGCACTTAACTAAAAACAAACAAACTGTCTTTAAAATCGTCGGAAAGACAACACTCGTCAAAAAACATATTATTCATTAACACACAAAACGTACCTATTTTGGCCAAGCCAGCGATAAAGATCCATAAAGAGATTATAAGTGGAGTTGACACGTGAGGAAAGTCCACTTTTGCCACTTGATAGCGATGGTTGTGTTTATCATGTTCGTGTGAGACCCCGGGTTCGTGCCTAGTAGAACCCGAGTGGATAACAGGAATAACCACGTGTTTATCTAAGACTGGATGGGCATCAGGATTCGGGGGAACTGGTTCGTGATGGTCAGGAGACACGCTGTCCACTATGTTCACACGAGGCTTGTCACTACAAACATATGACCAAAAACATCCAAAAACTACAACTAGGGTTAATAAAGTCACTTTAGTTAACATACTTTATCAACTTTAACAAACGATATAAAAACTGGTCGTTGTCGTGTACAAACGCTTACAGCATGTTTCTTATAAGTTTACTATTCCTCAGACAGGTATTAGCATCTTACGCTGCTTGCACGTGCAGGTTACTTTTGATATGAGTTTCGTCTGTGAACGGAGTTGTGACTGGTCGAGTTAGTGACGTCACAAGAAGTTTCACTAATCACGAAAGATAGCCTTCACTACAGAAAGTAAAAACAAAATGTAAAGAGGGGCGCTGGATAAAACGAACGAGAATAATAATCAGGGATATTTTTTTAAAAACAAAACTCTGAAATAAAAGTGAGTGAACCAAAAGTGAAATAAACTGAGAGACGTTAGATTTGGGGGTATATTAGAGGTACTTTTCATATAACAAAGAAGAACAACAGGAGTAAATTAGTAAAAGAAAGAGATAAAAAACCTTAAACGATTAGCCTTAATGCAACAGTAACAAGTATCTGATAAATACCAGCTAAACTAGGACTAAAGTTCTAAGATACTAATTAGTATTAAAAGTAGCAGCTGAGCTATAAATAAAAGTGTAATTAATAAAAACACACAATACCATGTACAGACGGTGGTGAAAAACACAATTAACGAAAGGAAGTACAAGAAGGTTTTATAGTAAAAAACCTTGTTTCTATATATATATCCGTGCGTCTGATTCAGTCTCCAATTGTTTCTTGCTGAAAAACTACTACATGACTGCAGAACTTGGAAATCCTTGAAGGACACTGATGGTCAGGAAGCTGGTTAGCCACAAGTGACCTTCACTGATGCTGAACTCAGGTAGATTTTTGATTAGTTATCTTTTCACAGGACTTCTTAGGTGGTTCTTCAAACTCTTGTTCGTGAATCTTAAGAAATACATCTGGTATTTCTAGCGTTCACACCTCTTTCAGTTTTTCCTACATAATAGTTTAAGCAGTATTGGTATGATATAAATACCTTACTTTATTATTATGTTTTTCTACTTGAAGTTATTTTTAATAGTGCTAACATATTCTGAATGGACAACTTGACTACAATTACAATTTCTGTAGAATTATATAAAATCACATTATCAAACACATAGAATAAACAACGTTATATAATGTGGTACACAACTGGTACAACATTAAGAAGATAACATAAACTACATTATAAAACATGGCTATACAACAAGAACTGTATTAATAACTTCACATAAACTACATTATAAAACATGGACTGTATTAAGAATATAACATAAACCATATTATGAAACATGGTTATACAACAGGAACTGTATTAAGAAGATAACATAAACTACATTATAAAACATGGTTATACAACAACAACTGTACTAAGAAGATAACATAAACTACATTATAAAACATGGCTATACAACAGGAACTGTATTAAGAAGATAACCTAAACCATATTATAAAACATGGTTATACAACAAGAACTGTATTAAGAAGATAACATAAACTACATTATAAAACATGGTTATACAACAACAACTGTACTAAGAAGATAACATAAACTACATTATAAAACATGGCTATACAACAGGAACTGTATTAAGAAGATAACCTAAACCATATTATAAAACATGGTTATACAACAAGAACTGTATTAAGAAGATAACATAAACTACATTATAAAACATGGTTACACAACAAGAACTGTATTAAGAAGATAACATAAACTACATTATAAAACATGGCTATACAACAGGAACTGTATTAAGAAGATAAACTAAACCATATTATAAAACATGGTTATACAACAAGAACTGTATTAAGAAGATAACATACACTACATTATAAAACATGGTTACACAACAAGAACTGTATTAAGAAGATAACATAAACTACATTATAAAACATGGCTATACAACAGGAACTGTATTAAGAAGATAACATAAAGCACATTATAAAACATGGCTATACAACAGGATCTGTATTAAGAATATAACCTAAACCACATTATAAAACATGGACTGTATTAAGGAGATAACATAAACCACATTATAAAAAATGGACTGTATTAAGAAGATAACATAAACCACTAATACTGATCGAAAGACAGCTGGAAACAAGAATGTGTGAGATTGGCCTGGTTCTTGGGCAATGGAGTTTTGGGGCTCTCTGAAACTGATGTTAGATTTTTATTGAGAACAATAATTTGTTTGTTTCTTTTTTAACTAAAAGTTTACGCAGCCTCACCTAAAATCACTAACCTATTTTTACTAGAACTTTTGTCCACATGTGCGTATTTAAGCTAATAATTTTGATTTGTTCGCTATTTTACCACGTGTGTCATAAGATAGCCCTGTTTGATAGCAACGTGAAACAACGTTGTACAAATAAATATTAATTTTTAAACTTTTCGTCTTGTTTTCAAAGAACTTAACATGTGGTAGAATATGAAGTGTTTTAATTGTCTTTTACATACAACAGTGAAAGGATTGAAACATTAATAGTTTTTTAAATATAAGAACATTCACTACTGCAGTGCTCTCTAGTGAGATAACGGTAAAATTACGGACTCAACGTTAAAATCCGGGGTTCATTTCCTCGCAGTGCACACAACAGATAGACCACAGTGGCTTTGTTGTAAAAATAAAGAACTTGTTGTGATAGATGTTCACGTTTATGTTAATTTTCACGGTGATCGTAATATTACAGTATTATCTTGTCTCTTTTAAAACTCTCTAGTTGGCAGTTTTATACCTATCTTAATTGAAATGAGAAAGTACGTGATGAAAAAGTAGTTTTATAATGAAATACACATTGACTGTAAACTTATTTAATCTATATTCATAATCATGTTTATTAAATGTCCATTTTTGTGTATTTGAACAATTTAGTTGCAGTAGAAACCAGGACAAGATTATATTTGAAAAACGAATACCAACTTTAGAAAAAAAAATCTAGACAGGTGTAAATATACAAAAACTCAGATGCACAGGTTTTTAGCGCCATCTGTTTGTTAGCTGAAAGTTGACGATAAATGGTTTCAGTTGGTAATTCAACTTTCACTTAACTTTTGCTCTTCATAAGATATACACAAACGTTTCGAGATTGGGTTTTGTCTCGAATTTCGTGCAAAGCTATATAAAGGTTACCTGCACTAATTGTCCCTAATTTGGCAGTGAAAGACAAGAGAAAAGGCAGAGCTAGTCATCACTACCCACCGCCAACGTGCAAAAAGGGGGTTAAAAACCCTAACAAACACGTAAAATATTAAAGCTACCTGAAAATATATCGTGATTTGAAAATTGTACATTTGTACCTTTCAATTCATTGTTTATTCTTATATCTCTTCCACAAAATCAGTTAATCTTTCCTTAAGAACATTTAAGGAATTCTCAATTATAATAACTTAAAATTACATAGTTTTATTTTACAATTGTTTCTTGCCTCTTAAAAGGTCACTCAATAAATGATTAGAAAAACTAATGGACTAAACATATGAGAATCAGCAGCTGCATAACAATGTTAAACAATGGTTCAGTGTGGATACATCAGAATACCTTCATTCCTACAACAATGTTAAACAATGGTTCAGTGTGGATACATCAGAATATCCTTCATTCTACAACAATGTTAAACAATGTTATAATCAATGGTTCAGTGTGGATACATTAGAATAACCTTCATTCCTACAACAATGTTAAACAATGGTTCAGTGTGGATACATCAGAATACCCTTCATTCCTACAACAATGTTAAACAATGGTTCAGTGTGGATACATCATCACCTTCATTCTACAACAATGTTAAACAATGGTTCAGTGTGGATACATTGTTAAACAATGGTTCACAACAATGTTAAACAATGGTTCAGTGTGGATACATCAGAATATCCTTCATTCCTACAACAATGTTAAACAATGGTTCAGTGTGGATACATCAGAATATCCTTCATTCCTACAACAATGTTAAACAATGGTTCAGTGTGGATACATCAGAATATCCTTCATTCCTACAACAATGTTAAACAATGGTTCAGTGTGGATACATCAGAATATCCTTCATTCACAATGTTACAAAATATCCTTCAGTACAACAATGTTAAACAATCAGAATATACATCAGAATTTCATTCCTACAACAATGTTAAACAATGGTTCAGTGTGGATACATCAGAATATCCCTTCATTCCTACAACAATGTTAAACAATGGTTCAGTGTGGATACATCAGAATAACCTTCATTCCTACAACAATGTTAAACAATGGTTCAGTGTGGATACATCAGAATAACCTTCATTCCTACAACAATGTTAAACAATGGTTCAGTGTGGATACATCAGAATACCCTTCATTCCTACAACAATGTTAAACAATGGTTCAGTGTGGATACATCAGAATATCCTTCATTCCTACAACAATGTTAAACAATGGTTCAGTGTGGATACATAAGAATGAACCAGTGTTCATTCCTTACAACAATGTTAAACAATGGTTCAGTGTGGATACATCAGAATACCCTTCATTCCTACAACAATGTTAAACAATGGTTCAGTGTGGATACATCAGAATATCCTTCATTCCTACAACAATGTTAAACAATGGTTCAGTGTGGATACATCAGAATATCCTTCATTCCTACAACAATGTTAAACAATGGTTCAGTGTGGATACATCAGAATACCTTTCATTCCTACAACAATGTTAAACAATGGTTCAGTGTGGATACATCAGAATAACCTTCATTCCTACAACAATGTTAAACAATGGTTCAGTGTGGATACATCAGACCTTCATTCCTACAACAATGTTAAACAATGGTTCAGTGTGGATACATCAGAATATCCTTCATTCCTACAACAATGTTAAACAATGGTTCAGTGTGGATACATCAGAATATCCTTCATTCCTACAACAATGTTAAACAATGGTTCAGTGTGGATACATCAGAATACCCTTCATTCCTACAACAATGTTAAACAATGGTTCAGTGTGGATACATCAGAATATAAACCAGTGTGGATACATCATTCCTACAACAATGTTAAACAATGGTTCAGTGTGGATACATCAGAATATCCTTCATACAACAATGTTAAACAATGGTTCAGTGTGGATACATCAGAATATACCCTTCATTCCTACAACAATGTTAAACAATGGTTCAGTGTGGATACATCAGAATACCCTTCATTCCTACAACAATGTTAAACAATGGTTCAGTGTATCAGAATACCCTTCATACAATGTTAAACAATGGTTCAGTGTGGATACATCAGAATAACCTTCATTCCTACAACAATGTTAAACAATGGTTCAGTGTGGATACATCAGAATAACCTTCATTCCTACAACAATGTTAAACAATGGTTCAGTGTGGATACATCAGAATAACCTTCATTCCTACAACAATGTTAAACAATGGTTCAGTGTGGATACATCAGAATAACCTTCATTCCTACAACAATGTTAAACAATGGTTCAGTGTGGATACATCAGAATATCCTTCATTCCTACAACAATGTTAAACAATGGTTCAGTGTGGATACATCAGAATATAAACCTTCATTGGATACATCAGAATACCCTTCATTCCTACAACAATGTTAAACAATGGTTCAGTGTGGATACATCAGAATACCCTTCATTCCTACAACAATGTTAAACAATGGTTCAGTGTGGATACATCAGAATACCCTTCATTCCTACAACAATGTTAAACAATGGTTCAGTGTGGATACATCAGAATATCCTTCATTCCTACAACAATGTTAAACAATGGTTCAGTGTGTGGATACATCAGAATATCCTTCATTCCTACAACAATGTTAAACAATGGTTCAGTGTGGATACATCAGAATATCCTTCATTCCTACAACAATGTTAAACAATGGTTCAGTGTGGATACATCAGAATAACCTTCATTCCTACAACAATGTTAAACAATGGTTCAGTGTGGATACATCAGAATAACCTTCATTCCTACAACAATGTTAAACAATGGTTCAGTGTGGATACATCAGAATATCCTTCATTCCTACAACAATGTTAAACAATGGTTCAGTGTGGATACATCAGAATATCCTTCATTCCTACAACAATGTTAAACAATGGTTCAGTGTGGATACATCAGAATATCCTTCATTCCTACAACAATGTTAAACAATGGTTCAGTGTGGATACATCAGAATAACCTTCATTCCTACAACAATGTTAAACAATGGTTCAGTGTGGAATATACATCAATGGTTCAGAATAACCTTCATTCCTACAACAATGTTAAACAATGGTTCAGTGTGGATACATCAGAATATCCTTCATTCCTACAACAATGTTAAACAATGGTTCAGTGTGGATACATCAGAATATCCTTCATTCCTACAACAATGTTAAACAATGGTTCAGTGTGGATACATCAGAATACCCTTCATTCCTACAACAATGTTAAACAATGGTTCAGTGTGGATACATCAGAATATCCTTCATTCCTACAACAATGTTAAACAATGGTTCAGTGTGGATACATCAGAATATCCTTCATTCCTACAACAATGTTAAACAATGGTTCAGTGTGGATACATCAGAATATCCTTCATTCCTACAACAATGTTAAACAATGGTTCAGTGTGGATACATCAGAATGGTTCCTTCATTCTTCTACAACAATGTTAAACAATGGTTCAGTGTGGATACATCAGAATATCCTTCATTCCTACAACAATGTTAAACAATGGTTCAGTGTGGATACATCAGAATATCCTTCATTCCTACAACAATGTTAAACAATGGTTCAGTGTGAATACATCAGAATATCCTTCATTCCTACAACAATGTTAAACAATGGTTCAGTGTGTGGATACATCAGAATATCCTTCATTCCTACAACAATGTTAAACAATGGTTCAGTGTGGATACATCAGAATATCCTTCATTCCTACAACAATGTTAAACAATGGTTCAGTGTGGATACATCAGAATATCCTTCATTCCTACAACAATGTTAAACAATGGTTCAGTGTGGATACAATCATGGTTCAGTGTGGATACATCAGAATATCCTTCATTCCTACAACAATGTTAAACAATGGTTCAGTGTGGATACATCAGAATATCCTTCATTCCTACAACAATGTTAAACAATGGTTCAGTGTGGATACATCAGAATACCCTTCATTCCTACAACAATGTTAAACAATGGTTCAGTGTGATACATCAGAATACCCTTCATTCCTACAACAATAACAAACAATGGTTCAGTGTGGATACATCAGAATACCCTCCATTCCTAAAACAATGTTAAACAAATGGATTCAGAATGTGGATACATCAAGAATACATCCTTCATTCCTACAACAATGTTAAACAATGGTTCAGTGTGGATACATCAGAATATCCTTCATTCCTACAACAATGTTAAACAATGGTTCAGTGTGGATACATCAGAATATCCTTCATTCCTACAACAATGTTAAACAATGGTTCAGTGTGGATACATCAGAATACCCTTCATTCCTACAACAATGTTAAACAATGGTTCAGTGTGGATACATCAGAATAATCCTTCATTCCTACAACAATGTTAAACAATGGTTCAGTGTGGATACATCAGAATATCCTTCATTCCTACAACAATGTTAAACAATGGTTCAGTGTGGATACATCAGAATACCCTTCATTCCTACAACAATGTTAAACAATGGTTCAGTGTGGATACATCAGAATACCCTTCATTCCTACAACAATGTTAAACAATGGTTCAGTGTGGATACATCAGAATACCCTTCATTCCTACAACAATGTTAAACAATGGTTCAGTGTGGATACATCAGAATATCCTTCATTCCTACAACAATGTTAAACAATGGTTCAGTGTGGATACATCAGAATAACCTTCATTCCTACAACAATGTTAAACAATGGTTCAGTGTGGATACATCAGAATAACCTTCATTCCTACAACAATGTTAAACAATGGTTCAGTGTGGATACATCAGAATAACCTTCATTCCTACAACAATGTTAAACAATGGTTCAGTGTGGATACATCAGAATATCCTTCATTCCTACAACAATGTTAAACAATGGTTCAGTGTGGATACATCAGAATATCCTTCATTCCTACAACAATGTTAAACAATGGTTCAGTGTGGATACATCAGAATATCCTTCATTCCTACAACAATGTTAAACAATGGTTCAGTGTGGATACATCAGAATATCCTTCATTCCTACAACAATGTTAAACAATGGTTCAGTGTGGATACATCAGAATATCCTTCATTCCTACAACAATGTTAAACAATGGTTCAGTGTGGATACATCAGAATACCCTTCATTCCTACAACAATGTTAAACAATGGTTCAGTGTGGATACATCAGAATATCCTTCATTCCTACAACAATGTTAAACAATGGTTCAGTGTGGATACATCAGATACATCAGAATATCCTTCATTCCTACAACAATGTTAAACAATGGTTCAGTGTGGATACATCAGAATAACCTTCATTCCTACAACAATGTTAAACAATGGTTCAGTGTGGATACATCAGAATATCCTTCATTCCTACAACAATGTTAAACAATGGTTCAGTGTGGATACATCAGAATATCCTTCATTCCTACAACAATGTTAAACAATGGTTCAGTGTGGATACATCAGAATATCCTTCATTCCTACAACAATGTTAAACAATGGTTCAGTGTGGATACATCAGAATATATCCTTCATTCCTACAACAATGTTAAACAATGGTTCAGTGTGGATACATCAGAATATCCTTCATTCTACAACAATGTTAAACAATGGTTCAGTGTGGATACATCAGAATATCCAATTCCTACAACAATGTTAAACAATGGTTCAGTGTGGATACATCAGAATACCCAATGGTTCAGTGTGGATTCATTCCTACAACAATGTTAAACAATGTTTCAGTGTGGATACATCAGAATATCTTTCATTCTAACAACAATGTTAAACAATGGTTCAGTGTGGATACATCAGAATATCCTTCATTCCTACAACAATGTTAAACAATGGTTCAGTGTGGATACATCAGAATATCCTTCATTCCTACAACAATGTTAAACAATGGTTCAGTGTGGATACATCAGAATATCCTTCATACAATGGTTCATTACATCAGAATATCCTTCATTCCTACAATGTTAAACAATGGTTCAGTGTGGATACATCAGAATATCCTTCATTCCTACAACAATGTTAAACAATGGTTCAGTGTGGATACATCAGAATATCCTTCATTCCTACAACAATGTTAAACAATGGTTCAGTGTGGATACATCAGAATATCCTTCATTCCTACAACAATGTTAAACAATGGTTCAGTGTGGATACATCAGAATACCCTTCATTCCTACAACAATGTTAAACAATGGTTCAGTGTGGATACATCAGAATATCCTTCATTCCAACAACAATGTTAAACAATGGTTCAGTGTGGATACATCAGAATATCCTTCATTCCTACAACAATGTTAAACAATGGTTCAGTGTGGATACATCAGAATATCCTTCATTCCTACAACAATGTTAAACAATGGTTCAGTGTGGATACATCAGAATATCCTTCATTCCTACAACAATGTTAAACAATGGTTCAGTGTGGATACATCAGAATACCCTTCATTCCTACAACAATGTTAAACAATGGTTCAGTGTGGATACATCAGAATACCCTTCATTCCTACAACAATGTTAAACAATGGTTCAGTGTGGATACATCAGAATATCCTTCATTCCTACAACAATGTTAAACAATGGTTCAGTGTGGATACATCAGAATATCCTTCATTCCTACAATGTTAAACAATGTTAAACAATGGTTAAACAGTGTGGATACATCAGAATATCCTTCATTCCTACAACAATGTTAAACAATGGTTCAGTGTGGATACATCAGAATACCCTTCCCTACAACAATTGTGGATACATCACAACAATGTTAAACAATGGTTCAGTGTGGATACATCAGAATACCCTTCATTCCTACAACAATGTTAAACAATGGTTCAGTGTGGATACATCAGAATACCCTTCATTCCTACAACAATGTTAAACAATGGTTCAGTGTGGATACATCAGAAATCATTCCTACAACAATGTTAAACAATGGTTCAGTGTGGATACATTCCATTCCTACAACAATGTTAAACAATGGTTCAGTGTGGATACATCAGAATATCCTTCATTCCAACAACAATGTTAAACAATGGTTCAGTGTTGATACATCAGAATATCCTTCATTACAACAATGTTAAACAATGTTAAACAATGGTTCAAGTGTGGATACATCAGAATATCCTTCATTCCTACAACAATGTTAAACAATGGTTCAGTGTGGATACATCAGAATACATCAGAATATACATCAGAATATCCTTCATTCCTAGAACAATGTTAAACAATGGTTCAGTGTGGATACATCAGAATATCCTTCATTCCTACAACAATGTTAAACAATGGTTCAGTGTGGATACATCAGAATATCCTTCATTCCTACAACAATGTTAAACAATGGTTCAGTGTGGATACATCAGAATACCCTTCATTCCTACAACAATGTTAAACAATGGTTCAGTGTGGATACATCAGAATATCCTTCATTCCTACAACAATGTTAAACAATGGTTCAGTGTGGATACATCAGAATAACCTTCATTCCTACAACAATGTTAAACAATGGTTCAGTGTGGATACATCAGAATACATTCAGGTTCAGTGTGGATAATCAGAATACCCTTCATTCCTACAACAATGTTAAACAATGGTTCAGTGTGGATACATCAGAATACCCTTCATTCCTACAACAATGTTAAACAATGGTTCAGTGTGGATACATCAGAATATCCTTCATTCCCTACAACAATGTTAAACAATGGTTCAGTGTGGATACATCAGAATATCCTTCATTCCTACAACAATGTTAAACAATGGTTCAGTGTGGATACATCAGAATATCCTTCATTCCTACAACAATGTTAAACAATGGTTCAGTGTGGATACATCAGAATATCCTTCATTCCTACAACAATGTTAAACAATGGTTCAGTGTGGATACATCAGAATATCCTTCATTCCTACAACAATGTTAAACAATGGTTCAGTGTGGATACATCAGAATATCCTTCATTCCTACAACAATGTTAAACAATGGTTCAGTGTGGATACATCAGAATATCCTTCATTCCTACAACAATGTTAAACAATGGTTCAGTGTGGATACATCAGAATATCCTTCATTCCTACAACAATGTTAAACAATGGTTCAGTGTGGATACATCAGAATACCCTTCATTCCTACAACAATGTTAAACAATGGTTCAGTGTGGATACATCAGAATAACCTTCATTCCTCACAACAATGTTAAACAATGGTTCAATGTGAATACATCAGAATATCCTTCATTCCTACAACAATGTTAAACAATGGTTCAGTGTGGATACATCAGAATATCCTTCATTCCTACAACAATGTTAAACAATGGTTCAGTGTGGATAGTGTGGATACATCAGAATATCCTTCATTCCTACAACAATGTTAAACAATGGTTTAGTGTGGATACATCAGAATATCTTTCATTCCTACAACAATGTTAAACAATGGTTCAGTGTGGATACATCAGAATATCCTTCATTCCTACAACAATGTTAAACAATGGTTCAGTGTGGATACATCAGAATATCCTTCATTCCTACAACAATGTTAAACAATGGTTCAGTGTGGATACATCAGAATATCCTTCATTCCTACAACAATGTTAAACAATGGTTCAGTGTGGATACATCAGAATATCCTTCATTCCTACAACAATGTTAAACAATGGTTCAGTGTGGATACATCAGAATATCCTTCATTCCTACAACAATGTTAAACAATGGTTCAGTGTGGATACATCAGAATATACAACCAATGGTTCATTACATCAGAATACCCTTCATTCCTACAACAATGTTAAACAATGGTTCAGTGTGGATACATCAGAATATCCTTCATTCCTACAACAATGTTAAACAATGGTTCAGTGTGGATACATCAGAATATCCTTCATTCCTACAACAATGTTAAACAATGGTTCAGTGTGGATACATCAGAAGAATCCTTCATTCCTACAACAATGTTAAACAATGGTTCAGTGTGGATACATCAGAATATCCTTCATTCCTACAACAATGTTAAACAATGGTTCAGTGTGGATACATCAGAATATCCTTCATTCCTACAACAATGTTAAACAATGGTTCAGTGTGGATACATCAGAATATCCTTCATTCCTACAACAATGTTAAACAATGGTTCAGTGTGGATACATCAGAATATCCTTCATTCCTACAACAATGTTAAACAATGGTTCAGTGTGGATACATCAGAAGTGTTCATACAATTAAACAATGGTTCAGTGTGGATACATCAGAATATTCCTACAATGTTAAACAATGGTTCAAGTGTGGATACATCAGAACCATTCAACAATGTTAAACAATGGTTCAGTGTGGATACATCAGAATATCCTTCATTCCTACAACAATGTTAAACAATGGTTCAGTGTGGATACATCAGAATATCCTTCATTCATTCCAACAATGTTAAACAATGGATCAGTGTGGATACATCAGAATAACCTTCATTCTAACAACAATGTTAAACAATGATTCAGTGTGGATACATCAGAATATCCTTCATTCCTACAACAATGTTAAACAATGGTTCAGTGTGGATACATCAGAATATCCTTCATTCCTACAACAATGTTAAACAATGGTTCAGTGTGGATACATCAGAATATCCTTCATTCCTACAACAATGTTAAACAATGGTTCAGTGTGGATACATCAGAATATCCTTCATTCCTACAACAATGTTAAACAATGGTTCAGTGTGGATACATCAGAAATATACAACCTTCATTCCTACAACAATGTTAAACAATGGTTCAGTGTGGATACATCAGAATACCCTTCATTCCTACAACAATGTTAAACAATGGTTCAGTGTGGATACATCAGAATACCCTTCATTCCTACAACAATGTTAAACAATGGTTCAGTGTGGATACATCAGAAGAATATCCTTCATTCCTACAACAATGTTAAACAATGGTTCAGTGTGGATACATCAGAATATCCTTCATTCCTACAACAATGTTAAACAATGGTTCAGTGTGGATACATCAGAATATCCTTCATTCCTACAACAATGTTAAACAATGGTTCAGTGTGGATACATCAGAATATCCTTCATTCCTACAACAATGTTAAACAATGGTTCAGTGTGGATACATCAGAATATCCTTCATTCCTACAACAATGTTAAACAATGGTTCAGTGTGGATACATCAGAATATCCTTCATTCCTACAACAATGTTAAACAATGGTTCAGTGTGGATACATCAGAATATCCTTCATTCCTACAACAATGTTAAACAATGGTTCAGTGTGGATACATCAGAATATCCTTCATTCCTACAACAATGTTAAACAATGGTTCAGTGTGGATACATCAGAATATCCTTCATTCCTACAACAATGTTAAACAATGGTTCAGTGTGGATACATCAGAATATCCTTCATTCCTACAACAATGTTAAACAATGGTTCAGTGTGGATACATCAGAATATCCTTCATTCCTACAACAATGTTAAACAATGGTTCAGTGTGGATACATCAGAATATCCTTCATTCCTACAACAATGTTAAACAATGGTTCAGTGTGGATACATCAGAATATCCTTCATTCCTACAACAATGTTAAACAATGGTTCAGTGTGGATACATCAGAATATCCTTCATTCCTACAACAATGTTAAACAATGGTTCAGTGTGGATACATCAGAATATCCTTCATTCCTACAACAATGTTAAACAATGGTTCAGTGTGGATACATCAGAATATCCTTCATTCTAACAACAATGTTAAACAATGGTTCAGTGTGGATACATCAGAATATCCTTCATTCCTACAACAATGTTAAACAATGGTTCAGTGTGGATACATCAGAATATCCTTCATTCCTACAACAATGTTAAACAATGGTTCAGTGTGGATACATCAGAATATCCTTCATTCCTACAACAATGTTAAACAATGGTTCAGTACATGGATACATCAGAATATCCTTCATTCAACAACAATGTTAAACAATGGTTCAGTGTGGATACATCAGAATATCCTTCATTCCTACAACAATGTTAAACAATGGTTCAGTGTGGATACATCAGAATACCCTTCATTCCTACAACAATGTTAAACAATGGTTCAGTGTGGATACATCAGAATATCCTTCATTCCTACAACAATGTTAAACAATGGTTCAGTGTGGATACATCAGAATATCCTTCATTCCTACAACAATGTTAAACAATGGTTCAGTGTGGATACATCAGAATATCCTTCATTCCTACAACAATGTTAAACAATGGTTCAGTGTGGATACATCAGAATAACCTTCATTCCTACAACAATGTTAAACAATGGTTCAGTGTGGATACATCAGAATATCCTTCATTCCTACAACAATGTTAAACAATGGTTCAGTGTGGATACATCAGAATACCCTTCATTCCTACAACAATGTTAAACAATGGTTCAGTGTGGATACATCAGAATATCCTTCATTCCTACAACAATGTTAAACAATGGTTCAGTGTGGATACATCAGAATATCCTTCATTCCTACAACAATGTTAAACAATGGTTCAGTGTGGATACATCAGAATATCCTTCATTCCTACAACAATGTTAAACAATGGTTCAGTGTGGATACATCAGAATACCCTTCATTCCTACAACAATGTTAAACAATGATTCAGTGTGGATACATCAGATAATATCCTTCATTCCTACAACAATGTTAAACAATGGTTCAGTGTGGATACATCAAAATATCCTTCATTCCTACAACAATGTTAAACAATGGTTCAGTGTGGATACATCAGAATATCCTTCATTCCTACAACAATGTTAAACAATGGTTCAGTGTGGATACATCAGAATATCCTTCATTCCTACAACAATGTTAAACAATGGTTCAGTGTGGATACATCAGAATATCCTTCATTCCTACAACAATGTTAAACAATGGTTCAGTGTGGATACATCAGAATATCCTTCATTCCTACAACAATGTTAAACAATGGTTCAGTGTGGATACATCAGAATATCCTTCATTCCTACAACAATGTTAAACAATGGTTCAGTGTGGATACATCAGAATATCCTTCATTCCTACAACAATGTTAAACAATGGTTCAGTGTGGATACATCAGAATATCCTTCATTCCTACAACAATGTTAAACAATGGTTCAGTGTGGATACATCAGAATAACCTTCATTCCTACAACAATGTTAAACAATGGTTCAGTGTGGATATATCAGAATAACCTTCATTCCTATAACAATGTTAAACAATGGTTCACTGTGGATACATCAGAATACCCTTCATTCCTACAACAATGTTAAACAATGGTTCAGTGTGGATACATCAGAATATCCTTCATTCCTACAACAATGTTAAACAATGGTTCAGTGTGGATACATCAGAATATCCTTCATTCCTACAACAATGTTAAACAATGGTTCAGTGTGGATACATCAGAATATCCTTCATTCCTACAACAATGTTAAACAATGGTTCAGTGTGGATACATCAGAATACCCTTCATTCCTACAACAATGTTAAACAATGGTTCAGTGTGGATACATCAGAATATCCTTCATTCCTACAACAATGTTAAACAATGGTTCAGTGTGGATACATCAGAATATCCTTCATTCCTACAACAATGTTAAACAATGGTTCAGTGTGGATACATCAGAATATCCTTCATTCCTACAACAATGTTAAACAATGGTTCAGTGTGGATACATCAGAATATCCTTCATTCCTACAACAATGTTAAACAATGGTTCAGTGTGGATACATCAGAATATCCTTCATTCCTACAACAATGTTAAACAATGGTTCAGTGTGGATACATCAGAATACCCTTCATTCCTACAACAATGTTAAACAATGGTTCAGTGTGGATACATCAGAATATCCTTCATTCCTACAACAATGTTAAACAATGGTTCAGTGTGGATACATCAGAATATCCTTCATTCCTACAACAATGTTAAACAATGGTTCAGTGTTACATCAGAATATCCTTCATTCCTACAATGTTAAACAATGGTTCAGTGTGGATACATCAGAATATCCTTCATTCCTACAACAATGTTAAACAATGGTTCAGTGTGGATACATCAGAATATCCTTCATTCCTACAACAATGTTAAACAATGGTTCAGTGTGGATACATCAGAATATCCTTCATTCCTACAACAATGTTAAACAATGGTTCAGTGTGGATACATCAGAATATCCTTCATTCCTACAACAATGTTAAACAATGGTTCAGTGTGGATACATCAGAATATCCTTCATTCCTACAACAATGTTAAACAATGGTTCAGTGTGGATACATCAGAATGTTAAACAATGGTTCAGTGTGGATACATCAGAATATTCTTCATTCCTACAACAATGTTAAACAATGGTTCAGTGTGGATACATCAGAATATCCTTCATTCCTACAACAATGTTAAACAATGGTTCAGTGTGGATACATCAGAATATCCTTCATTCCTACAACAATGTTAAACAATGGTTCAGTGTGGATACATCAATTCCTACAACAATGTTAAACAATGGTTCAGTGTGGATACATCAGAATATCCTTCATTCCTACAACAATGTTAAACAATGGTTCAGTGTGGATACATCAGAATATCCTTCATTCCTACAACAATGTTAAACAATGGTTCAGTGTGGATACATCAGAATACCTTCATTTCATTCAGAATATCCTTCATTCCTACAACAATGTTAAACAATGGTTCAGTGTGGATACATCAGAATATCCTTCATTCCTACAACAATGTTAAACAATGGTTCAGTGTGGATACATCAGAATATAAACCAGTGTGGATTCATATCCTACAACAATGTTAAACAATGGTTCAGTGTGGATACATCAGAATATCCTTCATTTCTACAACAATGTTAAACAATGGTTCAGTGTGGATACATCAGAATATCCTTCATTCCTACAACAATGTTAAACAATGGTTCAGTGTGGATACATCAGAATATCCTTCATTCCTACAACAATGTTAAACAATGGTTCAGTGTGGATACATCAGAATATCCTTCATTCCTACAACAATGTTAAACAATGGTTCAGTGTGGATACATCAGAATATCCTTCATTCCTACAACAATGTTAAACAATGGTTCAGTGTGGATACATCAGAATATCCTTCATTCCTACAACAATGTTAAACAATGGTTCAGTGTGGATACATCAGAATATCCTTCATTCCTACAACAATGTTAAACAATGGTTCAGTGTGGATACATCAGAATATCCTTCATTCCTACAACAATGTTAAACAATGGTTCAGTGTGGATACATCAGAATATCCTTCATTCCTACAACAATGTTAAACAATGGTTCAGTGTGGATACATCAGAATATCCTTCATTCCTACAACAATGTTAAACAATGGTTCAGTGTGGATACATCAGAATATCCTTCATTCCTACAACAATGTTAAACAATGGTTCAGTGTGGATACATCAGAATATCCTTCATTCCTACAACAATGTTAAACAATGGTTCAGTGTGGATACATCAGAATATGGTTCAGTGTGGATACATCAGAATACCCTTCATTCCTACAACAATGTTAAACAATGGTTCAGTGTGGATACATCAGAATATCCTTCATTCCTACAACAATGTTAAACAATGGTTCAGTGTGGATACATCAGAATATCCTTCATTTCCTAAACAACAATGTTAAACAATGGTTCAGTGTGGATACATCAGAATATCCTTCATTCCTACAACAATGTTAAACAATGGTTCAGTGTGGATACATCAGAATATCCTTCATTCCTACAACAATGTAAACAATGGTTCAGTGTGGATACATCAGAATATCCTTCATTCCTACAACAATGTTAAACAATGGTTCAGTGTGGATACATCAGAATATCCTTCATTCCTACAACAATGTTAAACAATGGTTCAGTGTGGATACATCAGAATATCCCTCATTCAAACAACAATGTTACACAATGGTTCAGTGTGGATACATCAGAATACCCTTCATACAACCTTGGACAACAATGTTAAACAATGGTTCAGTGTGGATACATCAGAATACCCTTCATTCCTACAACAATGTTAAACAATGGTTCAGTGTGGATACATCAGAATAACCTTCATTCCTACAACAATGTTAAACAATGGTTCAGTGTGGATACATCAGAATATCCTTCTTCATTCCTACAACAATGTTAAACAATGGTTCAGTGTAGATACATCAGAATAACCTTCATTCCTACAACAATGTTAAACAATGGTTCAGTGTGGATACATCAGAATATCCTTCATTCATTCCTACAACAATGTTAAACAATGGTTCAGTGTGGATACATCAGAATAACCTTCATTCCTACAACAATGTTAAACAATGGTTCAGTGTGGATACATCAGAATATCCTTCATTCCTACAACAATGTTAAACAATGGTTCAGTGTGGATACATCAGAATATCCTTCATTCCTACAACAATGTTAAACAATGGTTCAGTGTGGATACATCAGAATACCCTTCATTCCTACAACAATGTTAAACAATGGTTCAGTGTGGATACATCAGAATATCCTTCATTCCTACAACAATGTTAAACAATGGTTCAGTGTGGATACATCAGAATATCCTTCATTCCTACAACAATGTTAAACAATGGTTCAGTGTGGATACATCAGAATATCCTTCATTCCTACAACAATGTTAAACAATGGTTCAGTGTGGATACATCAGAATATCCTTCATTCCTACAACAATGTTAAACAATGGTTCAGTGTGGATACATCAGAATATCCTTCATTCCTACAACAATGTTAAACAATGGTTCAGTGTGGATACATCAGAATATCCTTCATTCCTACAACAATGTTAAACAATGGTTCAGTGTGGATACATCAGAATATCCTTCATTCCTACAACAATGTTAAACAATGGTTCAGTGTGGATACATCAGAATATCCTTCATTCCTACAACAATGTTAAACAATGGTTCAGTGTGGATACATCAGAATCAGAATATCCTTCATTCCTACAACAATGTTAAACATTCCTACAACAATGTTAAACAATGGTTCAGTGTGGATACATCAGAATATCCTTCATTCCTACAACAATATTAAACAATGGTTCAGTGTGGATACATCAGAATATCCTTCATTCCTACAACAATGTTAAACAATGGTTCAGTGTGGATACATCAGAATAACCTTCATTCCTACAACAATGTTAAACAATGGTTCAGTGTGGATACATCAGAATATCCTTCATTCCTACAACAATGTTAAACAATGGTTCAGTGTGGATACATCAGAATATCCTTCATTCCTACAACAATGTTAAACAATGGTTCAGTGTGGATACATCAGAATACCTTCTACAACAATGTTAAACAATGGTTCAGTGTGGATACATCAGAAATATCCTTCATTCCTACAACAATGTTAAACAATGGTTCAGTGTGGATACATCAGAATATCCTTCATTCCTACAACAATGTTAAACAATGGTTCAGTGTGGATACATCAGAATATCCTTCATTCCTACAACAATGTTAAACAATGGTTCAGTGTGGATACATCAGAATATCCTTCATTCCTACAACAATGTTAAACAATGGTTCAGTGTGGATACATCAGAATATCCTTCATTCCTACAACAATGTTAAACAATGGTTCAGTGTGGATACATCAGAATATCCTTCATTCCTACAACAATGTTAAACAATGGTTCAGTGTGGATACATCAGAATATTCATTCCTACAACAATGTTAAACAATGGTTCATTCCTACAACAATGTTAAACAATGGTTCAGTGTGGATACATCAGAATATCCTTCATTCCTACAACAATGTTAAACAATGGTTCAGTGTGGATACATCAGAATATCCTTCATTCCTACAACAATGTTAAACAATGGTTCAGTGTGGATACATAAACAATGGTTCAGTGTGGATACATCAGAATATCCTTCATTCCTACAACAATGTTAAACAATGGTTCAGTGTGGATACATCAGAATACCTTCACAACAATGTTAAACAATGGTTCAGTGTGGATACATCAGAATATCCTTCATTCCTACAACAATGTTAAACAATGGTTCAGTGTGGATACATCAGAATATCCTTCATTCCTACAACAATGTTAAACAATGGTTCAGTGTGGATACATCAGAATATCCTTCATTCATGTTAAACAATGGTTCAGTGTGGATACATCAGAATATCCTTCATTCCTACAACAATGTTAAACAATGGTTCAGTGTGGATACATCAGAATATCCTTCATTCCTACAACAATGTTAAACAATGGTTCAGTGTGGATACATCAGAATATCCTTCATTCCTACAACAATGTTAAACAATGGTTCAGTGTGGATACATCAGAATATCAGAATATCCTTCATTCCTAGAACAATGTTAAACAATGGTTCAGTGTGGATACATCAGAATATCCTTCATTCCTACAACAATGTTAAACAATGGTTCAGTGTGGATACATCAGAATATCCTTCATTCCTACAACAATGTTAAACAATGGTTCAGTGTGGATACATCAGAATATCCTTCATTCCTACAACAATGTTAAACAATGGTTCAGTGTGGATACATCAGAATATACCTTCATTCCTACAACAATGATAAACAATGGTTCAGTGCGGATACATCAGATTAACCTTTATTTCTACAAAAATGTTAAACAATTGGTCAGTCTGGATACATTAGAATATCCTTCATTCCTTCAATGTTAAACAATGGTTCAGTGTGGATACATCAGAATATCCTTCATTCCTACAACAATGTTAAACAATGGTTCAGTGTGGATACATCAGAATACCCTTCATTCCTACAACAATGTTAAACAATGGTTCAGTGTGGATACATCAGAATAACCTTCATTCCTACAACAATGTTAAACAATGGTTCAGTGTGGATACATCAGAATATCCTTCATTCCTACAACAATGTTAAACAATGGTTCAGTGTGGATACATCAGAATATCCTTCATTCCTACAACAATGTTAAACAATGGTTCAGTGTGGATACATCAGAATATCCTTCATTCCTACAACAATGTTAAACAATGGTTCAGTGTGGATACATCAGAATATCCTTCATTCCTACAATGTTAAACAACAATGTTAAACAATGTTAAACAAGTGTGGATACATCAGAATATCCTTCATTCCTACAACAATGTTAAACAATGGTTCAGTGTGGATACATCAGAATATCCTTCATTCCTACAACAATGTTAAACAATGGTTCAGTGTGGATACATCAGAATATCCTTCATTCCTACAACAATGTTAAACAATGGTTCAGTGTGGATACATCAGAATATGTTAAACAATGGTTCAGTGTGGATACATCTTCATTCTACAACAATGTTAAACAATGGTTCAGTGTGGATACATCAGAATATCCTTCATTCCTACAACAATGTTAAACAATGGTTCAGTGTGGATACATCAGAATATCCTTCATTCCTACAACAATGTTAAACAATGGTTCAGTGTGGATACATCAGAATATCCTTCATTCCTACAACAATGTTAAACAATGGTTCAGTGTGGATACATCAGAATATCCTTCATTCCTACAACAATGTTAAACAATGGTTCAGTGTGGATACATCAGAATATCCTTCATTCCTACAACAATGTTAAACAATGGTTCAGTGTGGATACATCAGAATATCCTTCATTCATTCCTGTTAAAATGGTTCAATGGTTCAGTGTGGATACATCAGAATATCCTTCATTCCTACAACAATGTTAAACAATGGTTCAGTGTGGATACATCAGAATATCCTTCATTCCTACAACAATGTTAAACAATGGTTCAGTGTGGATACATCAGAATATCCTTCATTCCTACAACAATGTTAAACAATGGTTCAGTGTGGATACATCAGAATATCCTTCATTCCTACAACAATGTTAAACAACAATGTTAAACAATGGTTCAGTGTGGATACATCAGAATATCCTTCATTCCTACAACAATGTTAAACAATGGTTCAGTGTGGATACATCAGAATATCCTTCATTCCTACAACAATGTTAAACAATGGTTCAGTGTGGATACATCAGAATATCCTTCATTCCTACAACAATGTTAAACAATGGTTCAGTGTGGATACATCAGAATATCCTTCATTCCTACAACAATGTTAAACAATGGTTCAGTGTGGATACATCAGAATATCCTTCATTTCCTACAACAATGTTAAACAATGGTTCAGTGTGGATACATCAGAATATCCTTCATTCCTACAACAATGTTAAACAATGGTTCAGTGTGGATACATCAGAATATCCTTCATTCCTACAACAATGTTAAACAATGGTTCAGTGTGGATACATCAGAATATCCTTCATTCCTACAACAATGTTAAACAATGGTTCAGTGTGGATACATCAGAATATCCTTCATTCCTACAACAATGTTAAACAATGGTTCAGTGTGGATACATCAGAATATCCTTCATTCCTACAACAATGTTAAACAATGGTTCAATGTGGATACATCAGAATATCTTTCATTCCTAGAACAATAACAAACAATGGTTCAGTGTGAATACATCAGAATAACCTTCATTCCTAAAACAATGTTAAACAATGGTTCAGTGTGGATACATTAGAATATCCTTCATTCCTAAAACAATGTTATACAATGGTTCAGTGTAGATACATCAGAATATCCTTCATTCCTACAACAATGTTAAACAATGGTTCAGTGTGGATACATCAGAATATCCTTCATTCCTACAACAATGTTAAACAATGGTTCAGTGTGGATACATCAGAATATCCTTCATTCCTACAACAATGTTAAACAATGGTTCAGTGTGGATACATCACAATACCCTTCATTCCTACAACAATGTTAAACAATGGTTCAGTGTGGATACATCAGAATATCCTTCATTCCTACAACAATGTTAAACAATGGTTCAGTGTGGATACATCAGAATACCCTTCATTCCTACAACAATGTTAAACAATGGTTCAGTGTGGATACATCAGAATATCCTTCATTCCTACAACAATGTTAAAAAATGGTTCAGTGTGGATACATCAGAATATCCTTCATTCCTACAACAATGTTAAACAATGGTTCAGTGTGGATACATCAGAATAACCTTCATTCCTACAACAATGTTAAACAATGGTTCAGTGTGGATACATCAGAATAACCTTCATTCCTACAACAATGTTAAACAATGGTTCAGTGTGGATACATCAGAATAACCTTCATTCCAACAACAATGTTAAACAATGATTCAGTGTGGATACATCAGAATATCCTTCATTCCTACAACAATGTTAAACAACAGTGTGGATACATCAGAATATCCTTCATTCCTACAACAATGTTAAACAATGGTTCAGTGTGGATACATCAGAATATCCTTCATTCCTACAACAATGTTAAACAATGGTTCAGTGTGGATACATCAATGAATAGTGTGGATACATCAGAATTCATTCCTACAACAATGTTAAACAATGGTTCAGTGTGGATACATCAGAATATCCTTCATTCCTACAACAATGTTAAACAATGGTTCAGTGTGGATACATCAGAATATCCTTCATTCCTACAACAATGTTAAACAATGGTTCAGTGTGGATACATCAGAATATCCTTCATTCCTACAACAATGTTAAACAATGGTTCAGTGTGGATACATCAGAATATACCTTCATTCCTACAACAATGTTAAACAATGGTTCAGTGTGGATACATCAGAATAACCTTCATTCCTACAACAATGTTAAACAATGGTTCAGTGTGGATACATCAGAATACCCTTCATTCCTACAACAATGTTAAACAATGGTTCAGTGTGGATACATCAGAATATCCTTCATTCCTACAACAATGTTAAACAATGGTTCATGGATACATCAGAATACAACAATGTTAAACAATGGTTCAGTGTGGATACATCAGAATATCCTTCATTCCTACAACAATGTTAAACAATGGTTCAGTGTGGATACATCAGAATATCCTTCATTTACAACAATGTTAAACAATGGTTCAGTGTGGATACATCAGAATATCCTTCATTCCTACAACAATGTTAAACAATGGTTCAGTGTGGATACATCAGAATATCCTTCATTCCTACAACAATGTTAAACAATGGTTCAGTGGATACATCAGAATATCCTTCATTCCTACAACAATGTTAAACAATGGTTCAGTGTGGATACATCAGAATATCCTTCATTCCTACAACAATGTTAAACAATGGTTCAGTGTGGATACATCAGAATATCCTTCATTCCTACAACAATGTTAAACAATGGTTCAGTGTGGATACATCAGAATATCCTTCATTTCCTACAACAATGTTAAACAATGGTTCAGTGTGGATACATCAGAATATCCTTCATTTACAACAATGTTAAACAATGGTTCAGTGTGGATACATCAGAATACCTTCATTCCTTCCAACAATGTTAAACAATGGTTCAGTGTGGATACATCAGAATATCCTTCATTTACAACAATGTTAAACAATGGTTTAGTGTGGATACATCAGAATATCCTTCATTCCTACAACAATGTTAAACAATGGTTCAGTGTGGATACATCAGAATATCCTTCATTCCTACAACAATGTTAAACAATGGTTCAGTGTGGATACATCAGAATATCCTTCATTCCTACAACAATGTTAAACAATGGTTCAGTGTGGATACATCAGAATATCCTTCATTCCTACAACAATGTTAAACAATGGTTCAGTGTGGATACATCAGAATATACCTTCATTCCTACAACAATGTTAAACAATGGTTTAGTGTGGATACATCAGAATATCATTCATTCCTACAACAATGTTAAACAATGGTTCAGTGTGGATACATCAGAATATCCTTCATTCCTGCAATGTTAAACAATGGTTTAGTGTGAATACATCAGAATATTTTTCATTCCTACAATGTTAAACAATGGTTCAGTGTGGATACATCAGAATATCCTTCATTCCTACAACAATGTTAAACAATGGTTCAGTGTGGATACATCAGAATATCCTTCATTCCTACAACAATGTTAAACAATGGTTCAGTGTGGATACATCAGAATATCCTTCATTCCTACAACAATGTTAAACAATGGTTCAGTGTGGATACATCAGAATATCCTTCATTCCTACAACAATGTTAAACAATGGTTCAGTGTGGATACATCAGAATATCCTTCATTCCTACAACAATGTTAAACAATGGTTCAGTGTGGATACATCAGAATACCCCTTCATTCCTACAACAATGTTAAACAATGGTTCAGTGTGGATACATCAGAATACAACAATGTTAAACAATGGTTCATCAGAAACTTTCATTCCTACAACAATGTTAAACAATGGTTCAGTGTGGATACATCATTCCATTACAACAATGTTAAACAATGGTTCAGTGTGGATACATCAGAATATCCTTCATTCCTACAACAATGTTAAACAATGGTTCAGTGTGGATACATCAGAATATCCTTCATTCCTACAACAATGTTAAACAATGGTTCAGTGTGGATACATCAGAATATCCTTCATTCCTACAACAATGTTAAACAATGGTTCAGTGTGGATACATCAGAATATCCTTCATTCCTACAACAATGTTAAACAATGGTTCAGTGTGGATACATCAGAATATCCTTCATTCCTACAACAATGTTAAACAATGGTTCAGTGTGGATACATCAGAATATCCTTCATTCCTACAACAATGTTAAACAATGGTTCAGTGTGGATACATCAGAATATCCATTTCATTCCTACAGTGTGGATAACAATGTTAAACAATGGTTCACTGTGGATACATTAGAATATCCCTCATTCCAATAACAATGTTACACAATGGTTCAGTGTGGATACATCAGAATATCTTTCATTCCTACAACAATGTTAAACAATGGTTCAGTGTGGATACATCAGAATATCCTTCATTCCTACAACAATGTTAAACAATGGTTCAGTGTGGATACATCAGTTACAACAATGTTAAACAATGGTTCAGTGTGGATACAATCAGAATATCCTTCATTCCTACAACAATGTTAAACAATGGTTCAGTGTGGATACATCAGAATATCCTTCATTCCTACAACAATGTTAAACAATGGTTCAGTGTGGATACATCAGAATATCCTTCATTCCTACAACAATGTTAAACAATGGTTCAGTGTGGATACATCAGAATATCCTTCATTCCTACAACAATGTTAAACAATGGTTCAGTGTGGATACATCAGAATATCCTTCATTCTACAACAATGTTAAACAATGGTTCAAGTGTGGATACATCAGAATATCCTTCATTCCTACAACAATGTTAAACAATGGTTCAGTGTGGATACATCAGAATATCCTTCATTCCTACAACAATGTTAAACAATGGTTCAGTGTGGATACATCAGAATATCCTTCATTCCTACAACAATGTTAAACAATGGTTCAGTGTGATACATGAATACATCAGGATACATCAGAACCTTCATTTACAACAATGTTAAACAATGGTTCAGTGTGGATACATCAGAATATACCTTCATTCCTACAACAATGTTAAACAATGGTTCAGTGTGGATACATCAGAATATCCTTCATTCCTACAACAATGTTAAACAATGGTTCAGTGTGGATACATCAGAATATCCTTCATTCCTACAACAATGTTAAACAATGGTTCAGTGTGGATACATCAGAATATCCTTCATTCCTACAACAATGTTAAACAATGGTTCAGTGTGGATACATCAGAATATCCTTCATTCCTACAACAATGTTAAACAATGGTTCAGTGTGATACATCAGATACAATGTTAAACAGTGTGGATACATCAGAATACAATGTTAAACAATGGTTCAGTGTGGATACATCAGAATTCATTCCTACAACAATGTTAAACAATGGTTCAGTGTGGATACATCAGAATATCCTTCATTCCTACAACAATGTTAAACAATGGTTCAGTGTGGATACATCAGAATATCCTTCATTCCTACTACAATGTTAAACAATGGTTTAGTGTGGATACATCAGAATATCCTTCATTCCTACAATGTTAAACAATGGTTCAGTGTGGATACATCAGAATATCCTTCATTCCTACAACAATGTTAAACAATGGTTCAGTGTGGATACATCAGAATATCCTTCATTCCTACAACAATGTTAAACAATGGTTCAGTGTGGATACATCAGAATATCCTTCATTCCTACAACAATGTTAAACAATGGTTCAGTGTGGATACATCAGAATACATCAAGTTAAACAAATGGATACATCAGAATATCCTTCATTCCTACAACAATGTTAAACAATGGTTCAGTGTGGATACATCAGAATATCCTTCATTCCTACAACAATGTTAAACAATGGTTCAGTGTGGATACATCAGAATATCCTTCATTCCTACAACAATGTTAAACAATGGTTCAGTGTGGATACATCAGAATATCCTTCATTCCTACAACAATGTTAAACAATGGTTCAGTGTGGATACATCAGAATATCCTTCATTCCTACAACAATGTTAAACAATGGTTCAGTGTGGATACATCAGAATATCCTTCATTTCTACAACAATGTTAAACAATGGTTCAGTGTGGATACATCAGAATATCCTTCATTCCTACAACAATGTTAAACAATGGTTCAGTGTGGATACATCAGAATATCCTTCATTCCTACAACAATGTTAAACAATGGTTCAGTGTGGATACATCAGAATATCCTTCATTCCTACAACAATGTTAAACAATGGTTCATTGTGGATACATCAGAATGTCCTTCATTCCTACAATGTTAAACAATGGTTCAGTGTGGATACATCAGAATATCCTTCATTCCTTCAACAATGTTAAACAATGGTTCAGTGTGGATACATCAGGATACATCAGGATATCCTTCATTCCTACAACAATGTTAAACAATGATACATCAGTTAAACAATGGTTGTGGATACATCAGAATATCCTTCATTCCTACAACAATGTTAAACAATGGTTCAGTGTGGATACATCAGAATATACATCAAGAGTGTGGATATCCTTCATTCCTACAACAATGTTACACAATGGTTCAGTGTAGATAGATCAGAATATCCTTCATTTATACACAATCATTAAACAACAGTGTGGATACATCAGAATATCCTTCATTCCTACAACAATGTTAAACAATGGTTCAGTGTGGATACATCAGAATATCCTTCATTCCTACAACAATGTTAAACAATGGTTCAGTGTGGATACATCAGAATATCCTTCATTCCTACCTTCATTCCTACAATGTTAAACAATGGTTCAGTGTGGATACATCAGAATATCCTTCATTCTACAACAATGTTAAACAATGGTTCAGTGTGGATACATCAGAATATCCTTCATTCCTACAACAATGTTAAACAATGGTTCAGTGTGGATACATCAGAATATCCTTCATTCCTACAACAATGTTAAACAATGGTTCAGTGTGGATACATCAGAATATCCTTCATTCCTACAACAATGTTAAACAATGGTTCAGTGTGGATACATCAGAATATCCTTCATTCATTCCTACAACAATGTTAAACAATGGTTCAGTGTGGATACATCAGAATATATCCTTCATTCCTACAACAATGTTAAACAATGGTTCAGTGTGGATACATCAGAATATCCTTCATTCCTACAACAATGTTAAACAATGGTTCAGTGTGGATACATCAGAATATCCTTCATTCCTACAACAATGTTAAACAATGGTTCAGTGTGGATACATCAGAATATCCTTCATTCCTACAACAATGTTAAACAATGGTTCAGTGTGGATACATCAGAATATCCTTCATTCCTACAACAATGTTAAACAATGGTTCAGTGTGGATACATCAGAATATCCTTCATTCCTACAACAATGTTAAACAATGGTTCAGTGTTAAACATCCTTCATTCCTACAACAATGTTAAACAATGGTTCAGTGTGGATACATCAGAATATCCTTCATTCCTACAACAATGTTAAACAATGGTTCAGTGTGGATACATCAGAATATCCTTCATTCTACAACAATGTTAAACAATGGTTCAGTGTGGATACATCAGAATATCCTTCATTCCTACAACAATGTTAAACAATGGTTCAGTGTGGATACATCAGAATATCCTTCATTCCTACAACAATGTTAAACAATGGTTCAGTGTGGATACATCAGAATATCCTTCATTCCTACAACAATGTTAAACAATGGTTCAGTGTGGATACATCAGAATATCCTTCATTCCTACAACAATGTTAAACAATGGTTCAGTGTGGATACATCAGAATATCCTTCATTTCTACAACAATGTTAAACAATGGTTCAGTGTGGATACATCAGAATATCCTTCATTCCTACAACAATGTTAAACAATGGTTCAGTGTGGATACATCAGAATATCCTTCATTCCTACAACAATGTTAAACAATGGTTCAGTGTGGATACATCAGAATATCCTTCATTCCTACAACAATGTTAAACAATGGTTCAGTGTGGATACATCAGAATATCCTTCATTCCTACAACAATGTTAAACAATGGTTCAGTGTGGATACATCAGAATATCCTTCATTCTAACAACAATGTTAAACAATGGTTCAGTGTGGATACATCAGAATATCCTTCATTCCTACAACAATGTTAAACAATGGTTCAGTGTGGATACATCAGACAATGTTAAACAATGGTTCAGTGTGGATACATATCCTTCATTCCTACAACAATGTTAAACAATGGTTCAGTGTGGATACATCAGAATATCCTTCATTCCTACAACAATGTTAAACAATGGTTCAGTGTGGATACATCAGAATATCCTTCATTCCTACAACAATGTTAAACAATGGTTCAGTGTGGATACATCAGAATATCCTTCATTCCTACAACAATGTTAAACAATGGTTCAGTGTGGATACATCAGAATACATACAACAATGTTAAACAAATGGATACATCAGAATATCCTTCATTCCTACAACAATGTTAAACAATGGTTCAGTGTGGATACATCAGAATATCCTTCATTCTACAACAATGTTAAACAATGGTTCAGTGTGGATACATCAGAATATCCTTCATTCCTACAACAATGTTAAACAATGGTTCAGTGTGGATACATCAGAATATCCTTCATTCCTACAACAATGTTAAACAATGGTTCAGTGTGGATACATCAGAATATCCTTCATTCCTACAACAATGTTAAACAATGGTTCAGTGTGGATACATCAGAATATCCTTCATTCCTACAACAATGTTAAACAATGGTTCAGTGTGGATACATCAGAATATCCTTCATTCCTACAACAATGTTAAACAATGGTTCAGTGTGGATACATCAGAATATCCTTCATTCCTACAATGTTAAACAATGGTTCAGTGTGGTTACAACAAAACAATCAGATAATATCCTTCATTCCTACAACAATGTTAAACAATGGTTCAGTGTGGATACATCAGAATATCCTTCATTCCTACAACAATGTTAAACAATGGTTCAGTGTGGATACATCAGAATATCCTTCATTCCTACAACAATGTTAAACAATGGTTCAGTGTGGATACATCAGAATATCCTTCATTCCTACAACAATGTTAAACAATGGTTCAGTGTGGATACATCAGAATATCCTTCATTCCTACAACAATGTTAAACAATGGTTCAGTGTGGATACATCAGAATATCCTTCATTCCTACAACAATGTTAAACAATGGTTCAGTGTGGATACATACAATGTTAAACAATGGTTCAGTGTGGATACATCAGAATATCCTTCAACAATGTTAAACAATGGTTCAGTGTGGATACATCAGAATATCCTTCATTCCTACAACAATGTTAAACAATGGTTCAGTGTGGATACATCAGAATATCCTTCATTCCTACAACAATGTTAAACAATGGTTTAGTCTGAATACATCAGAATATCCTTCATTACTACAGTGTTAAACAATGGATTAGTGTGGATACATCAGAATATCTTTCATTCCTACAACAATGTTAAAAAATGGATTAGTGTGCATACATCAGAATATCCTTCATTCCTACAACAATGTTAAACAATGGTTCAGTGTGGATACATCAGAATATCCTTCATTCCTACAACAATGTTAAACAATGGTTCAGTGTGGATACATCAGAATATCCTTCATTCCTACAACAATGTTAAACAATGGTTCAGTGTGGATACATCAGAATATCCTTCATTCCTACAATGTTAAACAATGGTTTAGTGTGGATACATCAGAATATCATTCATTCCTACAACAATGTTAAACAATGGTTCAGTGTGGATACATCAGAATAATAAACAATGGTTCAGTGTTCATTCCTACAACAATGTTAAACAATGGTTCAGTGTGGATACATCAGAATATCCTTCATTCCTACAACAATGTTAAACAATGGTTCAGTGTGGATACATCAGAATATCCTTCATTCCTATTCCAACAATGTTAAACAATGGTTCAGTGTGGATACATCAGAATATCCTTCATTCCTACAACAATGTTAAACAATGGTTCAGTGTGGATACATCAGAATATCCTTCATTCCTACAACAATGTTAAACAATGGTTCAGTGTGGATACATCAGAATATCCTTCATTCCTACAACAATGTTAAACAATGGTTCAGTGTGGATACATCAGAATATCCTTCATTCCTACAACAATGTTAAACAATGGTTCAGTGTGAATACATCAGAATACCCTTCATTGATACAACAATGTTAACAATGGTTCAGAGTCGATACATCAGAATACCCTTTATTCCTACAACAATGTTAAACAATGGTTCAAAGTGGATACATAAAAATACCCTTCATTCCCACAGCAATGTTAAACAATGGTTCAATGTGCTTACATCAGAATATCCTTCATTCCTACAACAATGTTAAACAATGGTTCATTGTGGATACATAAAAATACCCTTCATTCCCACAACAATGTTAAACAATGGTTCAATATGATTACATCAGAATATCCTACATTCCTACAATGCTAAACAATAGTTAAGTGTGGATACATCAAAATATCCTTCAATCCAACAATGTTAAACAACGGTTTCTTGTGGATACATCAGAATATCCTTCATTCCTGCAATTTAAACAATGGTTCAGTGTGGATACATCAGAATATTTTAATTCCTACAATGTTAAACATTGGTTTTCTGATGATACATCAGAATACCTTTCGTTTTTACAACAATGTTAAACATCGGTTCAGTGTGGATACAATAAATAATGTTCATCATACAATGTTAAGCAAGGGTCCAATGTGGATACATTAGAATACCCTTCACTCCTACAACAGTGTTAAACAATGGTTCAGTGTGGATACATGAGAATAGCCTTCATTCCTACAATAATGTTAAAAAATGGTTCAGTTTGGTTACATCACAATATCCTTCATTGCTACAATGTTAAACAATGGTTCAGTGTGGATACATCAGAATATTCTTCATTCCTACAATGTTAAACATTGTTTTTCTGAGGATACATGAGAATACACTGCGTTTTTACAACAATGTTGAACAATGGTTCAGTGTGTATACATCAGAATACCCTTTATTCCTACAACAATGTTAAACAATGGTTCAAAGTGGATACATAAAAATACCCTTCATTCCCACAGCAATGTTAAACAATGGTTCAATGTGCTTACATCAGAATATCCTTCATTCCTACAACAATGTTAAACAATGGTTCAGTGTGGATACATCAGAATATCCTTCATTCCTACAACAATGTTAAACAATGGTTCAGTGTGGATACATCAGAATATCCTTTATTTTCACAATGTTAAACAGCTGTTCAGTATGGATATATCAGAATATCCTTCATTCCTACAACAATGTTAAACAATGGTTCAGTGTGGATACATCAGAATATCCTTCATTCCTACAACAATGTTAAACAATGGTTCAGTGTGGATACATCAGAATATCCTTCATTCCTACAATGTTAAACAATGGTTCAGTGTGGATACATCAGAATATCCTTCATTCCTACAACAATGTTAAACAATGGTTCAGTGTGGATACATCAGAATATCCTTCATTCCTACAACAATGTTAAACAATGGTTCAGTGTGGATACATCAGAATATCCTTCATTCCTACAACAATGTTAAACAATGGTTCAGTGTGGATACATCAGAATATCCTTCATTCCTACAACAATGTTAAACAATGGTTCAGTGTGGATACATCAGAATATCCTTCATTTAAACAATGGTTCAGTGTGGATACATCAGAATATCCTTCATTCCTACAATGTTAAACAATGGTTCAGTGTGATACATCAGAATATCCTTCATTCCATGTTAAACAGAGTGTGGATACATCAGAATATCCTTCATTCCTACAACAATGTTAAACAATGGTTTAGTGTGGATACATCAGAATATCCTTCATTCCTACAACAATGTTAAACAATGGTTCAGTGTGGATACATCAGAATATCCTTCATTCCTACAACAATGTTAAACAATGGTTCAGTGTGGATACATCAGAATATCCTTCATTCTTCTACAACAATGTTAAACAATGGTTCAGTGTGGATACATCAGAATATCCTTCATTCCTACAACAATGTTAAACAATGGTTCAGTGTGGATACATCAGAATATCCTTCATTCCTACAACAATGTTAAACAATGGTTCAGTGTGGATACATCAGAATATCCTTCATTCCTACAACAATGTTAAACAATGGTTCAGTGTGGATACATCAGAATATCCTTCATTCCTACAACAATGTTAAACAATGGTTCAGTGTGGATACATCAGAATATCCTTCATTCCTACAACAATGTTAAACAATGGTTCAGTGTGGATACATCAGAATATCTTTCATTCTACAACAATGTTAAACAATGGTTCAGTGTGGATACATCAGAATATCCTTCATTCCAACAACAATGTTAAACAATGGTTCAGTGTGGATACATCAGAATATCCTTCATTCCTACAACAATGTTAAACAATGGTTCAAGTGTGGATACATCAGAATATCCTTCATTCCTACAACAATGTTAAACAATGGTTCAGTGTGGATACATCAGAATATCCTTCATTCCTACAACAATGTTAAACAATGGTTCAGTGTGGATACATCAGATACATCAGAATAAACAATGGTTCAGTTGGATACATCAGAATATCCTTCATTCCTACAATGTTAAACAATGGTTCAGTGTGGATACATCAGAATATCCTTCATTCCTACAATGTTAAACAATGGTTCAGTGTGGATACATCAGAATATCCTTCATTCCTACAATGTTAAACAATGGTTCAGTGTGGATACATCAGGATGTACTTCATTCCTACAATGTGAAACAATTATGAAGTGTGGATATATCAGAAAATCCTTCATTTCAACAATGTTAAACAATGGTTTAGTGTGGATACATCAGAATATCCTTCATTCCTACAATGTTAAACAATGGTACAGTGTGGATACATCAGAATATCTTTAATTCCTACAATGTTAAACAATGGTTCAGTGTGGATACATCAGAATATCTTTCATTCCTACAATGTTAAACAATTGTTCAGTGTGGATACATCAGAATATCCTTCATTCCTACAACAATGTTAAACAATGGTTCAGTGTGGATACATCAGAATATCCTTCATTCCTACAACAATGTTAAACAATGGTTCAGTGTGGATACATCAGAATATCCTTCATTCCTACAACAATGTTAAACAATGGTTCAGTGTGGATACATCAGAATATCCTTCATTCCTACAACAATGTTAAACAATGGTTCAGTGTGGATACATCAGAATATCCTTCATTCCTACAATGTTAAACAATGGTTCAGTGTGGATACATCAGAATATCCTTCATTCCTACAACAATGTTAAACAATGGTTCAGTGTGGATACATCAGAATATCCTTCATTCCTACAACAATGTTAAACAATGGTTCAGTGTGGATACATCAGAATATCCTTCATTCCTACAACAATGTTAAACAATGGTTCAGTGTGGATACATCAGAATATCCTTCATTCCTACAATGTTAAA